>NC_090895.1:24407373-24429873 GCF_036669925.1 Montipora capricornis | reverse complement strand
AAGTACTGATGACGCGCTTGCACGTTTTGTTTTCCCATTTCAGACCACGTGATGTTCCCAAGGGAACTTTCCTTTTGTTTTCGTACATATACACTTGCATAAGACATTAGAAAGAAACTTTTTCCTAAAGTAACATCACGTGGTCTGAAATGGGAAAACAAAATGTACAAGGTAAAGAGATCAATAGACATTATTCACGATGGCCGCTATGTTGGATTTGCCTTTATCATGCAAATTAGCTACACACTTCTGAGGGGGCAAACAATACCAATTCGAGAGGTTATAACGAACATCCTAGCCACACAGATGATTCGTTTCACGTTCGTTGAATGTTGATCGTCTAAGTAGTAAAATAGAATGCTTACACAAGTTACTTCGATGTTTTTATTTAGTGAAAAATGAGCAGATAACGAAGTAGAAAGTCAAAATGTCGGAGGCAATCAAAAGATATAAAATTATTATAAAAGGTACTCTAAATTCTAAAATGTACTTTTAGCAATGTTAATTCAATATTTTGACGAGGCGATTTTCCGCAATTTGCCTTTATTCCAATGTTTGCCCCCCAGCATAACACATGGCTAATTTGCATGACAATTTGAAAACCAACATGGCGGCTATCGTGAATAAGGCCTATTGGAGTTGTGAGCTTTTGGTTATGGGCCTTTGTAAGAGCACATGTACAGATGACCTGTTTAACGCAGTTCTATCGGCTGTCTCCCTTCTGAATTGCTCTATTGACTTTTACGAGAGGATTAAAGTACATAGCGGGATTAAACGAAAGTGGCGCAGATAAGGAGTTAGAAAAAGATCTGTAGTGGCAAATGAAATTTAATGACTTGAATTTAATACAGTCGACAGAAAAACATAGTTTTACATAGAAGTACAATAGGCTCAAAAAAGTCATTTTTACGCCAGCCCTTTTTTTAGTAACAATCTTTAATTAATGCTTAGTTTTGCAAACCAAGTTGATGTCGTTTACATCCAGATTGTTTTACATAAAAAATAAAGGAAAACTTCAACAAATCGTGTTTGTCATATCAACATAACGAAGCGTTATTGGTGCTGCAGATGTTGGATCGTGTTGGCAGTTGTGTGAAAGAGGACGCAATAATGATGAAAGGACTTGCAGTGTATTATGGGAAGGATACGACCCATAAGACTTTGTAAACTAACAAAATTTGGCCGCCATCTTGTTTTCAACATGTTCTTGCGTTTCTATCTCCATGAAAACTCTATGTAATGCGCATGCGTGGCCCCAACAACGTTGGTAGAACTGTGGAAACGGATCCAACATTTTTGCGCTACGCTTCGGTGATGACGGAACAAAAGAAATGCTGCTGGGAATTGTAGGCTCAAAAGTTTGACCAGTTCCAAACTTTTGCGCAACAACTCCTAACAACCTGCAACAGCTTGTGCAAACAGACGCAACATGTATTAAACACCCAACAGTGTTGGTAGGTCTTGGCCAGCAATGTTTCAAAGGGCTTTTGGGGTTAGTTCTAATCGATAGCGTAAAAAGAAACAAAAGCAATATTAAGTGAAGCTATGATCCTCGCAGTTGTGAACGCAATTTTAGCAATTGCGCAGAGAAACCTGAGAAATTCAGCACTTCAACGGGGTTTGAACCCGTGACCTCGCGATGCCAGTGCGACGCTCTAACCAATTGAGCTATGAAGCCACGTGAGTATCATGGGATAAGTAAAATAGTTGACACGAGACGTTTAAGCGCTATTACGATGAAAAACAATCAGTTCTCGCTTTTTTTTCACATTATGAAAGTACTTACGTTGAATGCTCAACAGGCGATTTTTTTTTGTCGTAATTCAGTTCAAGAGAAAGGCTATTTATTTTAACTCCACTTTTTTTCATTTAACGGTCCGTTATTTGCTTTGTGCGGTTCCGATCGATAAGCTTCAGGAGAAAGTGACGTCATTTACTCGCCAGCTTACAAAAGTGTGTGAACACGGCTTAATTAGTATGCAGCACGAGAGTTTTTTGGCTTTCAGATTGTCTCATTCGTGTTCTGCATACTAATTAAGCCGCATTCACGCTCTGCAATTTTAGGCTAGTGACGTCACTTAGCTTTCTCTTCGATCAAGCTCTCTGAGGGCTTTATATCTGACAGAACCACGCCAAGTAATGACGGACGATTGCCGTAAAAATGAATAATTTTTCTCTTGAAATGACTGCATAACATCTCGCATTTCGAGTATTCAGCACAAGCACTTTCGAAACGTGAAGAAAAACGAAAAATGATTTTTGATCGTAGTAGCACTTTAAGTTGACCGGCGTGGAGTTACTGTCGTTTTGTTAATCGATATCTTTGCAGGGTGTCGCCCCATCGCCTTGTCACCCCAAGTTACATCGTCCCAACTTAAGTCTAGGGTTAGGTTGGGGAGACGTAACTTGGGGCGACAAGGCGATGGGGCGACACAACCTACATTCCTTTGCAATGTTTCTGCCTTACAAAATCTCCCTTTCCCAATTTTTTTATTCCACATCCCAAATAGATTTTTAAAAAGAAAAGGAACATTCGATTTTGGTATTCTTCGTCAAATGACACTAATTGTACTCCTGCTAAAGATTTTTGATAGCATTGTTTGGCTAATAATAATTATTTATCAATTTTTGTAGTCGATGACGAACATGATGAGAAATGCTTTTCAAACCTTCAAGTCTAGACAACATAATATTTGTTTATAATACTTACCGGTATCCTTGTATTTCTTTGAGCGTAGAAATTAACTCCCCTCAGTTGGAACGACTTCTGATGCTGGCTCTTTTGTATTGTTTCTCGCTCAGTTGAAGTTTTGAACGCATTGGTTTTTCGATTACACTGTTGGCATTTCGAATACGGTATCTTTTCACAATTAACATTTTCAAAATTGATTGGTAAGCTACCTTGCCTTCTTTAGTGCGAAAACGATGGCTGGAAATGAAGTTTTGATCCTGTTCAAATATGCGAAAGTAAAACGCGTGAACACATGACTTGCCTGCAACCTTAGTGCACGAGGGCACGTGCCAAGATTACGGCGTGCATAACAATAGCGAAATGTGCAAACATTGCAGTTTCAGATAGGCTGCGTAACTGGAGGTCCTGTTGTTGCGGAACGCAAGAGAACTCGAGCGGTTTTCCCGGGGGAAAGGAAAGAACCCAAGAGAAAATGGAAACAATAATTATGCAAAAGTGTGTAGGAACAAACAAGGAGTAGTATGGTATTTTCGAAAAATGGCTCATTTTGATCCATCTCGAGGACCCGAGTTTAACTGAGACTTTGTGACGTTAATTATAAATATTTCCAAGTACGAGTGATGAAGGGAAGATATCTGTTTACAAGCATTGCTTTTGTAATTCAAATGTGCCAACCACAGGAACAAAAGACCCCTTGTTTCAACAGCCAATGAGGCTCTGGTTGGAACATTAGCGAACTTGCGCGACGACGGCCGACAACGAGAAAGCAAGAGCTCATGTTATTACAACATTCTCGACCCCAGTGCTTACGCTGTTGATTCCGCGGTCATGCGCAGAAGAGCTCTGGGGTCGAGATTGATATTGCAACGGCAGCAAAGCGAAAAGCTAAAATAATTAAAACAAGACACGAATAAATTTATATGATTTACTTTAATTAATATGATGTGCATTCAGTTTAGTGACATCGTTCTTTAATAGTCATTCGGTGTCAATACTTAGTATAATAAACTAAGAGTTTTCAACTCTATATACTATTTAAATTTGAAACTTTATAAAATTCTATTCACTAGGTACAACTTGGCGGAAAAGCAGACTATCTCTTGGGAGTCTTTGAACAATATATAATAACGACGACTACAGTATAATAAAAAAAAAGGCACGAAAAGGAAAAATATTGACAAACGAACAAAATGTGACATGAAGAGAGTTATTTATCGATGGTGAGTCGGGGAAACTCGGGAAAAAACCGAAGGAGCAACCACTCGGATTTGTTCCGAATATCCCCGAATCACCATGGATAAATACATCTCTTCATTTCATTTATTGGAGTTAATTAAAGTGCTACTATGACCAAAAAATCAATGGGCTTTTTTCGATATATTAAAATTCAGCTTGATAATGAGGCAGTGAGGACAAAGACAAAGGAAAGTGGATGATTGGTAAATATTTTTCACATTCATTCCAGCGTGTTTCTACTGATTTTGTCCTCACTGCCTCACTATCCGAGCGGAATATTTGATATTTCAAAAATGGCCTATTCTTTTTTTCCTTTGAATTTAAAAACACTAAGTAACCCAAGTCTTAAGCCTTGATTTAAAAAAGAAAACTCTTTATTTCAAGTAGAATTTCCGTATTTAATGGTTCGCCATAACTAACTTGAAAATCCTGAGAGACTTGGACTGAGGAAAAAAACGAAGTCAAAGACTCAGTTGTTTAATTAAGAATGCAATGCGTTTGTACGCGACTGAATAATATGCAGTACCGGAATTTCGGGCTTTCACGTGTAGATTGTTTTCATGTGACGTCATGGCGGCCATATTGGTGTCCCTAAACAAAGGAACGACGGCCACGTTGGTGTCCCCAGTGATCCTCAGGGAATTGAGCTCTATTATCATGCAAACGGCTTCTTTTGTTTCGGTGGAAAAACAAGGTTACTGATAAAGTGAGTGAAAACACTCCAAACTTTCAGTAATCACAAGGGCATGATGAAACTTTCTGCAAAGTTTTAAAAAATTCTGTCCAGTGGATTAGAGCCACCTTAATTTTATGATTTTTTTAAAGGTAGCTCTGAATCCTCTGAACTTTGCCGAAAGTTTCATCGTGGCCTTCTAATCACTTTTCAGCAATAAAAAAGAGGGGTCACGGAGTTCGTTTTTGAGATGTGAGCAACTCAATCCAAAATATAGGGTGTTTTTCACAATAATGATCACAAGCTATTTGGAAATAATCGGTGTCTCATATGGTACCATAACATTGCTGTTACGTGATACAGTGTTGTAGCGTTTCGAGCCTCCTTAACATTTAAATTTTCGTTGGGAAACATGGCTGTTGATCACGTTACTGAGAACCAAAAATAATAGAGCTATTAAAAGGGTCCATGGGATCTTTTCACACACTTGAAAACTGGCCATGTGCTTTAAACTGGAACAAAAAACAAACAAAAAAAAAAAATAAAAAATTATAATTGGGAAGGAACAGAGTTCAATGTATGGAAAATGGCAAATGGCCGCCATTTTCAGTTGTCTTGGGATACCAAAAGGGTCGCTTTGACGTCCTGCGCGTACACTGTATTTAACAATTATTCGCCAAAGGCGAGGTGAATAATTGTTTTAGTATAATTACATTGGTGGTTATTTGAAAAGTGTGCATTTTCTTCAAAACAAATACTGTCTTCGTCTGTCACCTCCATAAAACGGCTTGTGGCCATTTTGAAAAACCGTTGGGGGATTATCACATAGTAATCACCTCAAGGGCAAGCAATCAACGCGGAGAATTTTCAATAATCACCTATGTAATTATACTAAAGTTCTTTACTATATGTCTCGCTATCTGTAGTCCCACTTATTCGAGATTTCGATTTGAGCTTACGAACAATCTGCAAGGTGAAATCCTCAACGCAAAGTTGCACTAATTCAATCAATATCCTCTACATCGCTATACAGATTGTCGTCGTATACATTCATGTAGATGATTTCCTGAAAGCAAAGATAATTATCTTTAGATAAAGTTTCACAGCAAAATCTACCGACTGGGGGTGCAGGGATGGCGCAGCGGTGAGAGCACTCGCCTCCCACCAATGTGGCCTGGGTTCCATTCCCAGATCCGAGGACATATGTGGGTTGCGTTTGTTGGTTCTCTACTCTGCCTCGAGAGGTTTTTCTCCAGGTAAATCCGGTTTTCTCTCGTCTCAAAAGCAAATATGATTTGATAGGTATTTGACTTGATTCCATTTGTACACGACCCCACAAGCTATTCAGCTTTAAACATTACCGTGTGAAAAAAAGAACATTATTTATTATTACTATTATTATTATTATTATTACTATTATTATTATCATTATTATTATCATTATCATCATCATCCTTATCATTATCATTATTATTATTATCATTATTATTATTATTATTATTATTATTATTATTATCAGCATCATCATTATTATCACTAGTATTATAACTGATAAATTAAATTCTAATTTGTTCTGTCGCAAGTGGCTTTACACCAAACCTTGGTCTAGTAACTTCGATAGAAACTCACGGGTATTAATATTTATAATTTATCAAATGGATTTAAGCAGGACGAGATATCCAATTTAAATTTACAATGACAATCTTTTGAAACCATCCAGTCCAACTAAATTTGAAGAAAAAGTCAACTTTTTCAAATTTCAATCTTAGAACTTTCACATCTTTCTTGGTGACGAAATTGGAGCGGTAAAAATACTTTTTGTGCGTATTTATTTTCGTTGGTTACAAAATAATCTATCTCTTCACAGTTTCTCGTGGTATTACGCGACACTCAGGCTTCTCCAGTCCTCTTTAACCATGAATTCTACCTTATAACTTAAAATCAACTATCTGAAGATGATAGTCGGCAATGTCCCTCTCTTCGTGTGATCTCTTCCCGACACATAAATTATTTTAGTGTTGCTAATAATTCAATTTCTATCAAGACGTTTTCGAAATCTTTAGAGGCTAACTACTCCTTTAGGACAGGAGAAAGGTCTGGATACAGCCGTAAAGCCACAAAAAAAAAAAAAAAAAAGAAATAATCCCGCAAGCCTTTATAAACTTATTTACGACAGTGATGTGATTTGGTTGGTTGCTTTCTTAAACATTAAATTAAATGATTCTGACCTTATCACATAGCTGCAATCTCCTGATTGTAGAGCTGATGGCTTCGAATGTTGGTCGATCATTTGGTTCGTTTTGCCAACACTCGCACATCAGGGCATAGCTGAAGAAAGATCAAACCAGAAAATCCAGTTTTGCAATTAATTTGAGTTAACAGTATCACTGTCTTCGTCTCATAACGAGTTATAGAACGTCACAATTCGTTGATAGCCAACTGTGAATGTTGACTGCTTCGAGTGGAGTAAACTCAACGCTTTCATGCTTAACTTCGTCTGATTGCCTTCTTACTACCGTAACGATTCTCAGTTGAGTATGACCCTAGGGAAGTTTGTTGTCAAAGTTGTTGAAAGAACGTTTTGATTTCAATCACATATTTCCTGCAACATACAACAAATATTGAAACGTGTAGCGGCCCTTTCAACAATGTTGTATTGCAAAGACCAATCAGAGTTAAGGGCCCAGTCTCCAAAACACAAACAAAACATACGCCATCATTAGGTTGCGTGAGTAAAGAGACGTGTTTCCAACAATGTTATATGTAGCCTGCGTAGCATGGCGGTTTTTGTCGAGCCGGGCGCACGAGCGGCGAAGCCGCGAAATTCGCGCGCGAAGCGCGCGAGAACGAGCGGCGAAGCCGCGAGAAAAATAAAAACCGCCTGCCCGGATTCGAGGGGTTTTTGACTGCCGCCCCCTTCACATCATTTTGACACCCGCGGTGACAACTTGTCTGGCTTCAATTTCCCCAGCCAATCATAGGCTTGATAGTAATATGAAACTTCGCGAGAAAAGTGTGGCACGTTTGGCAAGAAATCAAAACAAATCCTCATGCTCTTTCGTCTTTTTCGATGGCTACGAAGGGCGATACGCCGAAAAAGCCTGGCAATGTTCAACGGGCTATTTCAAACGTCAATGATAATTGTAGATTGTGTTGTTGTCCGCTAAAGATTAAATACGGAGAATTAAAAAAAAAATTCGTATATTTCAACGCAAAACCTTTTCAAGGTCTCGAAGCGCGAAGGATGCATACAAGGTCTGACTTTGGCAGAACTCTGTTCACATATTGGACTGGAAATTGAAAAATCCGACACGTTCTCTGATCGAGTATGTACGAAAATATGGTACGAAAATACGGAACGCATTTGATTTCCATACCTTCATCGGTGCTTGAACTTTCAAGTAAGTCTTCCAAGTAATACCTTCATCGCCTCAAACTTGAAAAGAGAGAAGGATAACTCGGCTGTGATGGAAGTTGATGACCATTCTGGTAGATTCAAGCGGCTTTTGCCAACAACTATTTCATCGCCAGATAGAAGTCCTCAAGCCAGATAAGGGGAAAAAAGCGACTGGACAAAAATCATCAGCGAAAATATCCTTAAGTTTTAAAGATGTTTCGAGCTCTGTGGTTAACACTGACAGCGATCACAACGAACTCTCTACTTTGAACACAGCGGATGACTCACCTCAGGAAGCTGGCGAACTTTTTCTCTCATATCTAAACGTGGAAGACTTACTTGAAAGTTCAAGCACCGAAGCTAAAGTGGTAATTGTTAACACGGGTGGTCGCGTTGAAACGTTCAGCTCGTTTCATGATAAGACGAAATCGATAATAGTAAATCTGTGCAGAAAAAAATGGAAAACGGTAGCGAATTTGACATTCTGTGTGTGATTCGTCGACCACAATCGTCGACACGGCTCGATGTAGAGCACTGTCTTCTTTTAAAGCGGCAAGGAATGCCTTTCCTAACACCGTCTCAGCGGAGCGATAGAGAAATTGAGGTGGACTCTCTCGAACCGCATTCAGTGCTTCCGTCGTAAGTTCCATTGCCGTGCAGTTCAGCGACAACATTTTGGAAATCTGGTCGTCTATAATACTTTTCAACGGGGCAATGACAATCACACACGTTTTCGATGAAGAGATTTCTTCTTTGGCAAGAGCGAAGGCAGTATATATCATGCTCTTGCCAAAACCTGTTTGCAAAATTGCCATGACGTCTCTCCCATGAAGAAGATTGTTAAGGGCCGTTTCCTGCTCTGGCTTCAACAAAACTGCACTATTTCCCGACGAATATTCAAGAGCGACAACGCTCTAGTTAATGCTTCTGCGATATTTTGATTTTGTTTTGACGAGAAGATTTGTTCAGTCTCTCGAAACTCTCCCAAGGGAAATTACCAAAACATTTGATTGACGTTTCACTGCTCTCAGCCAATCCGAAATTCGCGTGCACTGGTGAACGCATAATTCAAAAAACCCCATGAATTTGGGCAGGCGGGAATTCAACTCGACTCTTCACCAATCCTCTCACGGCTGAGCCACTCGCTTTCACGGCTTCGCAACCAAATCAGAAGCACTCTCGCACGAAAATCCCGCCAGCTACGCAGGCTATGTTATATGCGTATCCAACTTTGTTAGAAGCGTTCTTATAACATTGTTGAGACGTGTTTTTCTAACAATGTTACAACGTGTAGGCAGGACTTAACAAGCGTAGATTCCGTTGCGTGAAAATTTGTACGAAAAATTGCAAAGCGTAACTGCGCCTTAATGGCCGAAGGATGGCAAAGAAAATTATGCATCACAAAAAGAGCAACACCAATCTCTTTTTGGACAAACACACATGCAAACAATCGAGATCAAACAGTCACTTACATTTCATCATCCAAGTGTACTGGTTGAGGCATTCGGTAGTTATCCTTCAACATATCAAGAATCTGATGACCTTGAATATCTGGATAAGGTTTACCACCTTTAAAGTAATGTGAAAACATCCATTGGCACTTTTTTTTCACATTTTGGGGTTAACAGACTTAACCATTTTTACAAACGACTTCAAAACAAAACCTTCGTATGACGTTCAGACTCAAGGAATTGTTAAAATACTGGTTGCGCTTTCCTCCTAAATCCTGCCTGCTTGCTTGCCTTCCCTTCCCAATATTCAATTCCAGGTTGGTCTGCACATATCTGCAATGTTTCTCAAAGCTGTTGTGCCATGACAGAGTTGACACGGCACCTCTGCTGAGAGGTGACTCTCACCTCATAAATCCTACGCATTTCATATTTGAAAAAAGTCCTGCTAAAAGTTGTTCGTTCTCAGAGGAGAATAGCGAACCTCGGATTGGAGTAGGAGAGCGACTACGAGTTATCTGTTCTGAGCACGCGCAGTAGGTTTGAAGGCCGAAAATTTTTGAAATGCGCGTACTCATAACTGAGACCTTGTACTGCTTGTCGTCCTCGTACTCTAATCTGAAGGTCGCTAATGACACGCAAGACAAAACAGGGTACCACATCTTTTCTATGGATGTGATGAACTGTGTGTCGCCAAACACCCAATAATATACATCATAAAGAGTACTAAGAAACTTTGCAAAGACAACTTCGCTGTGATGAAGGGCTAACGCCCGAAACGTGAGCCATTTCATAGAAGTGCGACCGTTCGAGCTTTATCAATTCCTTTGATACAACTAAACCAAGACAAATAGCCTAAAGGAAATGAACTACTTACAGATGCTTTTAAATTGAAACAAATGCGAAATCCAAGAACATAATGGTAACATAAAGACAGAACAAAGAAGTTACCATAACATCAACCTACCGATAGTGAAAATTTCGTAAAGCACAATACCATAGCTCCAACTGAAAATAGAGTCAGAACAGAATACAAGAGTTACTCCTTATTATGATTACTCTGATTTTATCGAGTCTTTCCACGGGAACACAGTAAGCCCAACAAATTGACCTGCTCCAAACTGAGTGGCTTCATCGCTCAGTTGGTAGAGCAGTGCCACCGGAATCGCAGAGGTCAGGTGTCTTTAAGAGACATTGTCCATTGGATAAGTGCGAGGATGAGTTCTCCATTTAGGTAAAAAAAAAATATCTATTTGTCACAGTAATGGTATAGCTAATTTTAGGGGAGGGGGGGGGGGGGGTGGGTGGCGGGTTTCTGCGACCACAAGAAGATCTCAATCACTATCATGGAGAGAATTGTTTTTGGAGGGTCTCAATGGGGTTAACCGTGAGCCGTGAAACATCGAAAAATGTTAACCGTTAAGCGTGAAAATGATAAAAAAAAACAATTGGCCGTGATAAAAAGTAAGAGCATTTAGCGTGATTTTTTAAAATTATGAAAAGTGGGATAGGTGGTATTTTGGAATATTTAGAGTTTTAAGAGACGTCAGAGCATTCGATACCATTTTAACTTCCTTGCTCTCTGTTCCCAGGGTCTCTCTTCTTGCTTTCCTCTCTCCCAGAGTCCCTCACTCCAAGGGATAAGAGATCCTGAGAACAGGGCTGACCAGAAAATATTCGAGTTGTCTTCTGAGACCCTTCTAGTAACTAACACAAGGAACGTTTCTTCCTTTTTCCCATAAGTTAACCGTGACGGGAAAAGAGATTTATCCGTGAGCCGTGAAAAGGCAAATTTTTTAACTGTTAGGCGCGAAAGCTACCCCCCTTCCCACCCTACCCCATCGAGACCCTCTTTTTGGCTGACGAAATTAATTCACGTAACAATGGATTGCGATGGTTGGCACAGCTCACTTCACAATCTCTCTATCTAGTTCTGGTAAAGAGGTTGAACAGTTGAACTGGTTTTCCTCCATTCGCCTTTAGAAAGAGGTTGCTGTCTGCCATACTCACACATCACTTTGTGTTGTGCATATCCCATGAAGTAACGACTCTATTGCTGTCCACTTTACTGGTAACCGACCCTGCAAATGAAATTTCACTTGTTACTAATTGATCCGATAAATCTGTGGCAACGCTCTTTCAAACGTCACCTTGAAGATTTTCTCCCTCACATTACCTTATCGCAAGCATTGTAGATCTGACTTGTACTGCTGAAGTTTTCAAAATTAATTGGCAAAAGTGTATTTCAACCTATATTTGGGGTGCACTCGATTGACCGTATTCGGGAATAGGAATACATGGAAGAGAAGTTAGAAATCCTTCGTTTTTACGAAGATTCGTATTAAAATTGTCAAACACCCGCTAAAATTCTCTTTTAAACAAATCTTTATTATCCTTGTTGCTTCACAACGCGAAACATACCGTTTAAAATCCTCACTCTACGTATTCTTATTCCGGGATAGGGTCAATGGAATATTTTTCAGCCTCAAGGACATCATTATGACGTCATACAATTTAAAATGGCGACGACAGAAAATAAGACCGCGAAAATAGCCAACAAACTATTTTTAATCGGAAAAATTTTAGATGAACCCAGGATTACACAAATGCGACTTTTTCGTAACTTCAGAGCTTGAAGTGTTTATTTCCCTTACTAGCAACTTCCGGTGACCAGAAACCTTACACATACCCTCGATCGTTTATAGATACCACTTTGCTGCACGTCTCTTGCCATTCCAAAATTCGTGATTTTACATGTTTCGTCTTCTCCCACAAGCACATTCCTGGCTGTCAAGTCTCGGTGAATTATCTAAAGAGCAGAAAAATTGAAGTTATGATGCGTCAAATATACAATTTTGATATCCAACACAAAGTGCCCCATTAGGTCTAAGCATTTGCTAATTATTTACAACGGTAATGTTAGTGTTAGCATTACTCTTAGGTGATGTAGCAGCTCTAGTAACGTATAATGTGATTGGCTAGCTACCCTAGCCAAAAGCAAAAGACTAAACAGTTCAGAAACACGTGTAACCACTGCTCGCCTCGACTAGCTATTGCTAACTGCGAGCACTGCACATTGAACATGTATCACACAACGAAGTTCTACAATAAACAGAAATAAACAGTGACTTAACAACAATAGAAGCTGCTTACATTACCAAACAATGGCAGGCCATGAGAACTGCTAGCCCACTATTATTTTTAGGTTTGGTTGGGGAGCAGAATTTAGTGGACACTTTTTGACGTCAATTGCTTGCATTGTCATAAACGATTGATGTTGAAATTGGGGAAAAGTGCAATTAAATAACCAAGTTCTGCACGATGAGTCCTTTGAATGTTTTTGTTTGTACACCAAAATGGCGGCTGTGACGACACGATCAAAGCGAACCGTCAAGAGCGAATTAGTACAATAAATAATATAAAATACATTCCGGGCCCCTACACACTACTGCGTTTTCGAAAATCTACGTTTTCTGTTTCGTTAAAACACATAAAACAGTTTAATTTACATTCACAGCGACTTTGACCGTCCTACCTAGAAACTGTGAAGCGAAGTGGTAATTGTAAAGAGATTTGTTTCCTCATTAAAACTCTGAAAATTTACTTTAACATTTATCAATTAAGTACTACGACTCTAATTTTGCCATTGAATTGAGCAATTCTTTGTTTTGAAACAGAATCAACAGAATTCCTAAATACCTTATTCGCTTCCAAATATGCCATACCATCAGCAATTTCCCCAGCAAACTTCAAAAGCTGCTCTGATGTAAGAGAACTTGTCGGTTTAATGTCAGGGTCGTTGAGATATTGGTCATCAAGACCTCGACTCCTCTTCAGAAATCCGAGCAAATCACCGTATGGGTTATACTCGAAAATTAGCATGATTGGATCTGCAGAATTTCAAAATAATTAAGATAAGTAAAAAAACCCCAGTAATGATATCTAGAACGTTTAAAACAGTTGATGTTCAAGAACATGTGTATGTGGTGAATAACAGGTATTACTTAATCTCGTCCCCAAAGTCCGCTTTTCTTTTGGTCAGCACCAAGGACACGGACTCTGCCCACTTCCAACTTATGCGCAGTCGTAGTGACGGTCCATTTTTGTAACCGTTGACAACCACTGTTGTTTCAAATTTCTGAGCGTTTGTACACGAACCGGGAGTCCGTGATTTGCGGACTTCGTGCCTATGAAGTGGCCAGAGTCCGTGCTCTTGGTGCTGACCAAAAGAATAGCGGACTCTGAGGACAAGATTGAGGTAGTGCTCTGCGGCATGGGTGCCGCGGGGACCAAATTAACATAGCAGGGCCATTTGGCCAAGAGGAACTCGTTTTGGCAGTCACTTTCGAACTACAAGCAATTGCAAAAATGTTGAGACGCTGAATGGAAAATCCACCTCTTCTTCCTAAAACCCCTCTTCTAGTTCATAAGAAAAGGCTGAACGCCCCTCCCTTCCCCTCCCCCTTTTCAATGTTGATACCCTTTAGTCTGAGTGCCAAGTGGAAATGGAAACAACTTTGCTTGGGGGGAAGGGAGGTTGGAGATGCGCTGACTTGAATGACACGCATTGTACGGTTATCAACAGTGAGTGTCTCAACTCTTTTTGCAACTGCTTGTAGTTATCAAACATAACTATATACTCTTAGTATCACCCAAGTAGTGGACTAATGCACATCGTGCATTTCAATTGGCTACGCTATTAGAGTACTATTAGTAATAGCCCTCGAGTAGCGAAAATGGTGAGGGTTTCTTTCGTTTTTTTCCTAAATAAATATTTCTTCAACTTGCATTTGCTAACTTTAATATTGCTTTTTCTGTCCGGCTAGTTGGGTGATACTTAAACAATTGGACCCTTCGCCCTAAAGGGCCACGGGCTTCGCCTCATATGCTATTGACCAGTAGCCCTTGCAGGCCACGGGTCTAATTGTTAAATATCCAGAAATGCATGTAATTAGACACACGCAAGATTTTGACGTCCAACACAAAGTGTCCTGTTAAATATAAGCATTCATTTGCTACCTATTTCCAACAATAAGGAAAGTCCTCCCTTCGTCGTTTATATTGATCGACGAGGTACGAAGTTTGGACAGAGATCCGAACTGGTTCACGAGAGGAGTACGGGAGGCAGTTTAGATAAGATCTCACAGACTGTTCCTGCACAAGAGGGTGGGGGGTACAATGCAATCTCCTGGAGGTCTGAACGAGGCTGATTGGGTCACATGATTCTCATATGACACGTGACTTGAACAATTTCAGAGTGATCCTTGTTAGTGTAGTTTTAACAAATTCATCTTTATTTAACGTCAGTAGTTCCTTCACTTACGAAACAAGTATGAATGCAAATCGCCGATACGCCTTTTACCCCCCTCCCTCCCTCTGCCAGTGCTCCTTTTTTCGGGGATTTATTTCTACAGCTACACGAATCAGAGGAAAGTCCAAACAGACGTTGAAATCACTAAAGATTGAACCGGGGACCTCTTGCTTGGTGCGCACTAACCAACTGAGCTACGCCTGCTCCTCGAATACTGATAATTAAAGTCACAAAACGTCCCCTAAACCCTATTGATAAGTGTTAAAAAGTGTTATTGATAAGTGTTAAAGCCTGATAAGTGATAAAACCTATTGACAAGTGATGGGGATAAAGTTATCTTAGGATATGATAAACTGTTTGTCTTTTCTTGTGGACAAGGATTTCGGGGACATTTTGTGACGTTGTCTGTATTTAGAGAGGAAAGCAATGTTCAAGTTGGTGGGGAAGAAGAGCGAGGGGACACTTCGTGACGCTTATTGAAATCAGCCCCCATGATCGTCATCGTGATCTTCTTCTCATTTGTCATCATTATCGTCGTCATGAACCCGTCGGTGTAGGCATCTTCGTTACTCGTAGCAACAAGGAAACTTGTAAATGGTACTACTTTTCTAGAGATCATTTTCGTCATCATCGTTATCGTCATTATAACCTTTTTTGTCATCATTATCGTCGTTTTCGTCTTGGTCGTCGTCATCATCGTCATCGTCGCTGTCAAATTCTTCGTCGTCATCATAGCAATCGTCTTTGTCGCCTTAGTTGTCGTCACGATCGTTCGTCATCGTCGCTGTCGCCTTCGTCGTCGTAATCGTCGTTATCCTCATAGTCGTGGTTGTCGTCGTCATCACATCGCCCAAACAGTTTTAGTCATCACTTATCATTATCATTTCTATCACCATAATAGCCATTGACATCATCGTCCTCTTCATCTAATTGAACTCTGATGGTAATTCATTTTACTTTGGTTTGACTTCTTAGCGCGGGTTGTTGGAAGAATGATTAGCGCTAACCAGCGTTAAATACCATAGAAACCTATAGGTTTTGATACCTCTTAACCAACAGTTAGCGCTCGTAAACAGGATTCGAGCAACCGGCCCAGACCTGGTAATGTCCAAACATAATTTGTCAAACAAGGTGAGTTACCACGCCTAAAATCTAACTACTTTCAACAACAAAGCTTACCTGACAGCGTCACAGCTCCCATTAATCGTATAATATTGGGATGTTGAAGCTGCTTCAGAAGTTCATACTCCGCCAAAAGATCTTCTTTGTTGGACTCTGTTGCTTCGACTAACACAACAACGATACAATCAGGTTTAGTTCACACCGAGAAAACTTGTAGAACTGAAAACCCAGGCCCCAGGTAACTTTATCCTACAGTTTTAATCTGTGCCCAGATTTTAGTATTTGCTCACGTAACCGTTAACAAATAAGAACATTATTAAAATTTAATAATAATAATAATAATAATAATAATAATAATAATAATAATAATAATAATAATAAAATGAAAAGTGGTATGAACATGTACCTGAGCCAGTACCAGAGAATGAGAGATGTAAAATATTATGGGATTTTATGATACAGACTGATCACGTGATAGAGGCAAGAAGACCGGACATGATTGTTGTTGAAAAGAAAAACAAATGTTGCAAAATAATAGATTTTGCAATACCATATGATAGCCGTATTGAGGAGAAAGAAGTCGAGAAGGTAGTGAAATACCAGGATCTAGCAAGAGAATTGAAGAAGTTATGGAAAATGAAAACAATGGTAATTCCTATTGTAATCGGAGCATTTGGAACAGTTCCAAAGGATTTAAAGAAGAGACTAGAGAATATTGGTATAGAGACCAAGATAGGCGAGCTTCAGAAAAGTGTTATTCTGAACACGGCAAGGATTCCTAGAAGTTTGAGGAGACTTGTTGTCACCAAGCTTCCTGGAGTACGGAAGTTCCATTGGAAGTCCAATGTGCGAAAACAAGATAATAATAATAATAATAATAATAATAATAATAATAATAATAATAATAATAATAATAATAATAATAATAAATAATAATAATAATAGAACAAGTTTACTCAGGATGACTGCGTCAGTTTAGAAAAGAAAAAAATGCTATCAATGCAGATCCTGCATTTTCATTGGCTGGCGCTGCAAACCGCGACACTCAATGATCGAAAAACTTGTTGCTGCGTTGCGAGACGCATTGCGCGCCCAAAGTACAATTGATTTCTACTTTTTGCAACGATGGCGGCAACAAGAACCTTGGGTGGTATGGCTGTGGCAGGGTATGTTACATTGGGCAATTTTTCGTGCAAACTTATGCCGCAAAGAAAATTAGGAAGCAAATTGCACGAAAAACTGCCTAGTGCAAGAAGACTATCTCTGTCTCCTTATATTTCCTCATTTTGTTTTACCTTTTGGAATTTTAACAGCGACAATTCCAAGGTCATCTACAACCGCCTTAGCGACAGCGCCAAACGCCCCTTTGCCAATGTACTTCTGGATGTGCACTTTTTCGCAAGGGTATTCCCACTCAGGATTTTCTTGGTTTAAGGCCGACATATTGGTGTGCATGAGTTGCACATTCCCATCTGGTCGTGGTTTATGTTCCTGCAAAGATCGAAAACAGCGCGACAATGCTTTTGAAAGCATTTATCAATCTAGCATTTAAAAAGAATTAAAAAATTTGTTGTCAGTGGCTAAAAAACTTATGTAAAAAGGACATTTCGGTCAAAATACTCATTTTGTATTCGTAAGCCATTTTATGCTGAAGAAGGTCATAGTATTTTGACCGAAACGTCCTTTTTACAGAAGTTTTTTAGCCACTGACAACAAGTTTTTAAATTCTATTTATCATGCCTGACTACAACTACGGTATTTTTAAAATCTAGCATTTTTAAGAAAATAATAGATATTCTATGGGAGACGTGGTATTTTGATATTTTGATCCACAGTGGTGAGGCGGAAAGAAGCTGCTCCTAAAGAGTGGAAACTCCAGGTTCAAATCCAGTCCACGGACATGACTTTTATTTTCCTTATTTTGTTTGCTTCCACAAGTCCAGAGACACAGTGTCCTAACTTAACGATAACAGTAAATTCAACGGAAACTAGAAATTAACGATAATATTTAATTTAGAGAAGAGATCACGTTAATACAGCACACACCAGGCCAAAATATGCGTTTTTGCTGAACTAGTTTAATGATAAGCTAGTTGCTAGGGAACGAGCACGCTTGTACAGAAATGCATACCTTATTATAGGAAATTAACAATGCACTTTATTAACGCGATTTACAAAATTCTGCTTAATCTATAATGTATCTTAATTAATGTCGATGTAAATTTAATGCAGACTATTTTACAACATTCTTATTTTACAAAACCTTATTATTTGATGACTCCTCTACTGGCGCTTCAGACTCACTATCTGACCGGACGTCTTCGTTTAAAATCGAGTTCAAAATGTCTTTTGAGTTTAATTGATCTTGATACTCCTCTGTCTCCCCGAGAGGCTAGAAATTTGACGTTCACAAATGTAAAGTGCGAGTTTGCAGAATTATAAAAATCGCAGTAAATAAAGCAAAATGCTTATCGAAAAATTCGCTTTAATTTCATTTAAACACTCACACCGAATTCGAAATTACTAACACCGAATAGTACTGAGTTAAGTGTATGTAACGAGTTAATGAAAACTGCTCCATATTGTTCAGAAAATTTGTTTTGTTTATGTAATGGAGAAGATATTCATATTGTCATGAAAGATATTGATTTCTCTATTTGTGCATTGGCCGGGAACTGGGGCTACCACATGAACGATCATGTTGAGATTGGTCATTTGGCCAAGTATGGTGCTTTTAGGGTGAACAGAGACCAAGTTATGGACCTTGAAACATGGTTCAAAATCCATACAGGCGTCTCTAATTTTGATACAGCGTCCCCCAAAACCATATAAACTCTTAAAATCTTTATGATTTCCGTGATACTCTTTAAAATGGGCAAACATAGCGATTTTCACCGCAGCTTCTTCCAAATTGTAGGTACATAACGGGATTTTACAGTTGTCACCAAACTGATTAAAAAAAAAAAAAATAGAGTTTATGCGGTTTTGGGGGACGCTTTGTCAAAATTAGAGACGTTTGTATGGATTTTGAACCGTATTTCAAGGTTCATAACTTAGTCTCCGTTTTTCTACTTTGAGTTACATGGAACTAAAAAGTTCTCAAAAAAAAAAAAACACACACAACTTAGACAATTTTCATGATTTTATGAAGAGCACTAGCCTGTAGTTTACCGTTTCACGTAAAAAAATGCTGAATCTCTCTAATGTGAATACAAATACTAATTTATAGTATACTGAAGAATAATTTTTACCTCGTTATTATACATGTTAGCGTTTGGAGACCTTGGCGAATCCTTAGAGCTGTGAAGCAAACAAGACAATGTGAAACAGAACAAGTAGTTATACTGAGGAAAAGTAATTCACGACTGCCGGAAAAAACAAACATATATATATATATATTCAAGTCTTTAAGAATATGTAATATTATTATAATTACATAGGTGATTATTGAAAATTCTCTCCCATGATTGGCTGCACTTGAGATTATTACGCGATAATCGCCCAAGCGGTTTTTTTCAAACTGGCCGTCGAGCTGAAATTAATAGGCCATTTCCGAGTTCATGTCTGCCTTCTCTCGTCTAAGTGCGAAGTTTTTGTGATGGTAATTAGTTCTACTTTACATATGAATAAAAACTAATTTTCATAACAAAAACTTCGCACTTAGACTCGCCTTGAAGAGGAGGCAGATATTGCTTAAAGAAAATGCATATTTATCAAATAATCACCTATGTAATTACACTAAAGCAATTATTCACCTTACGCTCGGTGAATATCGGTGAATAAAAACTGACACGATTCACCTCGCCTTCGGCGAATAATTGTTAAACATACTAACATTAATAATGTTAAAGCTAAAGGCCTTAATGACATGGCGGCCATATTGAGTCCCGCACTGAAACTCGCTCCCAAACATTTCAACTTGAGGCTTGGGGTACGGAATCTGTTGTCTATGGCCGATATGCCCGCTGTGCGAATAAGGCCCAATTGTGACGTAAAATCCAGAATAACCTGTGCATGTACAGCTGCCCGCTCTCCGAAAAGAAAAAAAAAAAAGATCGGAGAGGAGCGTCTGTGATTTACCGTTGATAATCGTGTTCAATATCACGTGATTTTTCCTGGAATGCTTGGAAAATGATTTGATAGGTTATTTCCCATCGATCATTACATCATTGAAACAACGAGTTTTGATTGGCTTTTATTTTTATTTCTCGACATCAACACCGTGAAATGTTTAAAAAATTACATATTATTTCTAGCTGTATTTTCAAGATTACCTTATACACTGTAGTTGTCCCGTTTATGTGCATGTTAGCGTTACGTTTCTATGTACGATAGTGTATAATAATAAATGCTTTATTTAAACTGAAAAAAACCGATCAGTGATTTTAAAATAAAGCGCTGGTATAAACCTGAGATCAGTACATAAGAAACATACTAAAAATACAAATTCAATCGTCAATGCAAGTTAAGATTAATTACAATATAAAAGAAAACTTATACACTACATATGTGTTGCGTCTTGTCTAATTCTACTAAAAATTTAAAAGTTCTAATTTTAAAAAGTCCTAGCGTTTTACAGGCGCGCAGTTCCTTGGGGAAATCATTCCATTCCTTTGCAGCAGCATACTCAAATGTTGACTGGCCCTTAGCTGTTTTATATCTTGGGAGATGAAGTTCCCAACTATCTCTAAGGATCTTACGGCGAATTTCTGATCGCAATGAAAAATACCCTTGAAGTTGTCTGGGACAGTGATAGTCAATTACGATTTTATATACTAATTGAAGGCCTATGTATATGTACTCTCCATATATAATAGTAGCTCCGCTGTTAACATTTAATGTAATTTATCTGATCCAGGGCCTGATCATGACATTTTAAACTTATTTCGGGGTGCTGGTACCCTTTTAGCTATCGTATTTAAATTTAATTGTTTTTGTAACCTACTTTATTTAAATCTCTCGGGTACAATAAATATTGTTGTTGTTGTTGTTGTTGAGAGAGCCACCGTGAGAGATTTTACGATGAGTTCGTGTGAACTTTGCGCACGGTAAAAAATACGAACACAAATCTTTTTGATGGCCAAAGAGGGTATTATTTTAAAGTACGAGCGGAATAATTGTTGTCTATGGAGTGTAAAGTGGAAATCGATTCGACGTACATTTGTAGGAATTGTTGTCAGCGCTAAAGAAACGAAAGCGCTCCTGACGAATCTTCACGAGGTGAATATAGCACTATTCAAAAGATTGTCCACTCGAAAACGTCTCGCGCTATCCCTTACCAGTCAATGTAATCCCAACGCCTTGCTCGGACCAGCCTAGCCATTCTCAAGAACAATCTATCGTGTTGCCCTGGAAGATTTGAGATGTGGACATATCGAGGAAAATAACAGCTCATCGGCATCGGTTGGAAGACTTGCAAATACATCCTTTCCTTTAAAGAGTGCTTCTATGCTATAAAGCCAAGGTATCTTAAAAGTATTGGAGAGGCTCTGCAATGCACGTTTGAAATCTACCTCATTGACCACCATTTTGAGAATTTAGCTCCAAAGAAATATGAGCTACGCAAATATTTCTTTGGAGCTAAATTCTCAAAAGCGTAGAACACTTAATAATGTATGCAAAATTATTCTGGAGCACGATTACTAACGGTAAATCACAGACGCTCCTCTCCGATTTTTTTGTTTGCGTAGAATGGGCGGCTGTGACACAGGCTAAATCCACAATAGACCCGGCATGCCTCTCACATCAATGCCGTGAGTCCAGATTACTGCTAGTTCAGCCAAGTTTAAGTGCCTTGATAGGCACAGAAAAAGCGAAATTCCAGGCGACAATGGTGACATTTGTATTAGAAACAAAAAAATATTTGAGTTAAGATGCACTTTAAAGGTAATAAAATCAAGTCAAATCAGATGTTGGTTTCATGTGGGAAGGGAAAAAGCAGACCATCCATGGGAAACTTCTTCAAGCAGGGAAGAGAACCAACAAATTCAACAGGCCATTTCCGAGTTCATGTCTGCTTCCTCTTCAAAGAGAGTCTAAGTGAGAACTTTTTATTTCGTTCTCATTCATATGGAAAGTAGAACTAATTACCATCACAAACATTTCGCACTAAGATTCGCTTTGAAGAAGAGGCAGACTTGGAACTCGGAAATGGCCTACTGCGCTGCACTTTCTCAACCAACTGAGATATCAATATTATGTCTGCGCATGACACGAGGCTCTGGGAAATTCTTTGTAGGGGAACATGCGCCGTATAGGGTTCTTATAGTCAAAAATTGGCTACTTCGACATGCGCCTGCTCACTCCTCGTACTTACATGAATGCACCAATCAGAGATGCTTTTTATTGTTCTTCACGAAAACTATTGAGAAGACAGGGTTCCCCAGATCTCTTCTCTCCCTCAGTCATGCGCAAAGGGAAGAGCTTCGGGGTCGAGATTGCGATTTTTCGTGTTTCCTTGCAACTGCTTAAGTTTGTTAGCTAACTGAGATGATCTTTCAAACTACCAATAGACCTTTTCACGGTTTCTGATGCCGTATTGGTTGGGGGACAAACACGGCTTAAATTACAGTGGGTGTAGAAAACATTTTGTCAACTTTGAACCATTACAAGTCCTTTAAG
>NC_090895.1:24397373-24402373 GCF_036669925.1 Montipora capricornis | reverse complement strand
AGTCAGAGATAGTCTGGTTGAGCTAGGTTTCCGTCAAACAAACAATATCCAAATCAAATCCATAAGTGAGGTCTCGTAGTAGTTGTAGTTTTGACACGTAGGAATCTCTATCACAGCAGACAGCTTTTAAGCTCCTGAGGTTCTGATAGAAGCAAGAAAGGTACTTGGAACTATTTGCAGATCCAGGGTTTGGATGTATGTCGCCACCAAGAGTGATACGAGGAAGGTGGAAGGTGCTTAAACCTTTTGTAACATACGGGACTCTAGAAGACATAAAGGACCTGCCACGATGCTTGTTCGTAATGGCATTTAAGAGGCGAAAACCTACCCCTGTACTAGTAAAGTATACAGGTTTTAAATAAATCTGCTCATATTTTATAACTTGAAGAGATAGAGAGGCCAAAATAAGTAGGGAGAACCACTTCTTTGGAGAACTCGGTAACTTGCCTCCGGCCGCCATCTTGGCCATGCCAACGTTTTGATATTAGGTCATGATATTCTGTCACTCTTAAGGACGGAGCCTACTAATTAAAGATATTTTTGTCCCGGTGTGTGATTATGCAGGAAATGTAGATAAAAAAAAAGTGTTATTGAAATCCAAAAGAAAATTGGGGGTAATCACGCATTTTTCAAAGATAATTCATGAATAATATTTGTAAAAAGCTTTAAAATACAGAGCAATGTATGGAGTTCTTTCTCAAATTGAAGCTTAATTATCTCTCAAAAATGCATGGTTACCCCCATATTTCTCTTTGGATACCAAGAGTACTTACTAAGATCTACTATTTCCGGATAGTTTTAAGCCGCGCAAAAATAACCCTGGATTAAGAAGCACCGCCCACAGGAAATCAGAGTATCTCAAGATGCGCAGACTGTATGCGCAATTACAATAGTAGGCGCCGTCCTTAATTACATGTTTCAAAATTTCCACTGTTGGTCCAAACAGATGCTCTTTTGTGTGAGCTCAAGCAGTGGCTAAGTCAAGGGAAAGAACTTCAGTACAAAGGCGGGCTAGCATGAATTACTAGCGTCACTCGCAACTGATTGACTGTGGCATACCACTCTCGCTCCAAATGGAATTAATAGAATAGTATCGGAATTGATGGAATAGTAATACATAATAAGTAATGGAATAGTAATAAAGTGACTAAACATGTTTTATTTTATTTTATTTTTTTAACTTGCCGCTTTGTTGCGGAGTTATAGAGGCTTGAATAAAGTCAAAATCCCATACATTCACTGTAATTTAAGCCGTGTTCCCCCCCTCCCCACAAAAAAAAAAAAACCAAACAATATGGCGTCAAAAACCGTGAAAAGATCTATTCATGTCCATTCCGCAGATCAAATAAAATAATAGTTCATATATTCTAATTTCGTCTAAATAACCGACCGGCTGTATCTTTCGCACATTCCACACATACAAAGCGGAAACACCACATTCCCCAAGGAAGCAGTTAACTGAAAAGTCTTTTGTACACAACATACCCTAAAAAAATACAACGGTGATGCTTCAATATCACTATTGCATTTTACACAACTATCAGTCCCTTTCTGCAAAGTCAAGAGGGCGTTCAAAATGGCCGTGCGAATAAGCCGAAAACTGGAGCGAACGAACGGAGGGGAACTGGAGAGAGTCTATTCTGGTTTTTTCCACTAGTTCAGGTCTCGACGCGTTGAACGCTTTCGGATTGTTCGCTCCTTCTCGACTATTCAGAAAGGCAGTGCTAGCAGTTCTGTAGCCTGTGTACAGCCGCCCGCTCTCCGAAAAAAAAATCGGACAGGAGCGTTTGTGATTTACCGTTGATAATCGTATTCCATACCACGTGATTTTCCTGGAATGTGTGGAAAATGATTTGATTGGTTATTACCCATCGATCATTACATCATTGAAACAACGAGTTTTGATTGGCTTTTATTTTTATTTCTCCACATCAACACTGTGAGAACCACCGTGAGAGATTTTACGATGAGTTCGTGTGTACTTTGAGCACGGTACAAACTACGAATAAAAATCTTTTTGATTGTCAAAGAGGTTTTTCTTTTAAAGTACGAGCGGAATTGTTATCTATGGAGTGTAAAGTGGAAATCGATTCGACGTACATTTGTAGGGATTGTTGTCAGCGCAAGAGAAACGAAAGCGCTGTTCACGAGGTGAATATAGCACTATTCAAAAGATTGTCCACTCGAAAACGTCTCCCGCTATTCCTTACCAGTCAATGTAATCCCAACGCCTTGCTCGGACCAGCTTAGCCATTCTCAAGCACAATCTACAAAGCGTGATGCCATGGAAGATTGGAGATGTGAACACTCCGAGGAAAATAACAGCTTATCGGCAACGATCTGTGCTGTTCTGAAGATCAGAGCCGTACCTGGTTTGAAGACTTGCAAATACATCCTTTCCTTTAAAGAGTGCTTCTATGCTATAAAGCCAAGGTATCTTAAAACTATCGGAGACACTCTTCGATGCACGTTTGAAATCTACCTCATTGACCGCCATTTTGAGAATTTAGCTCCAACGAAATATGAGCCACGCAAATTTTGGTCAGCGTAGATCACTTAATAATGTATGCAAAATTATTCCGCAACACGATTACTAACGGTAAATCACAGACGCTCCTCTCCGATTTTTTTTTTCGGAGAGCTGGCGGCTGTACACAGGCTAGCAGTTCTGCGTCCTGTACTAAAATAAACGTCAAGTAACGCGTTAACTCACTGCGAGCGAGGGTCGTTAAATTCAACAGGTTGCATGGGTCTGGCTGTTGATACAAACAAGAGAGAACTATCAATTAAGATAATGTAGAAGAGACTGTTTTCTATACTTGCTATATTTCACATGTAAAGAAAGTGATACGTCCAATCAGCTTCGCGTATAGCATTCTTCACATTTGAACCAACCAATCACGGTCCGGAGTAGAATCACTTAGCCAATCGGATCAAAGCATTTAAATGCCTTCCGAGAAGCGCAGTCTTGAAATCGGCGCCCGCTAGAAGTTTGTTTGGCTTCCCGTTTTTTTCCTCTGGATTTACAATTAGATCCATGATTTTACCGAGACGAAATCGAAAAAGGATGAACATTCAACATTTCTATAAACAGTGAAAGTCAACACAGTCCAAAGTTGATTACAGGATTGAATCTGACAGTGATTAGCGACTAGTGAAAGGAGTTCACACTTTGTATTTGTGACTTTTCCCATATTTTCCAGTTATTCTGAATGGGAAGTGATATTTAAGCTTATGTACGCTCTTTGTCTTCTTGTTCCTGGACTTGAAACCGCTCGCTCACTTAGGTCGGTCTCGAATTTTCTATTGTTCTGCATGTAAGGCCATGGCATCGGGAAAAAAATATAAGTGATGCCAAGTATATGTTTAATACTTGTTAGAGATACAATAAACAAATTACAGCATCGAAATTGTTTTGTACGGATTTTTATTCACTCACTCGTTCGTTTTCCAGAGTATATTGAATAAAAATTCGTACGTCGCATTTTCTATGAAGCAATCTGTATTTGAATAAGCCACCTTATGTCACATTAGATAGGTAGCGTTTTCTCCGAAGAGAAGTTTAGAAGGAGAGAACATGGCATGATTGACATAACTGCAGGTCCCTAAAGCTGCTATGAGAAAACGCGGAGCGCAGAGAAGGCAACGGCCGTCGCCCAAGGCGACTTGACATGACGTTCTTTACAGTCTTACCTCTTCTTTTCTGGCGTCTACGGCTGTCGCATAACAAGATCATAAAGACGATCACGAGAAGAAAAACACCTCCACCCGCAGCAATGCCAACAATAACAATATCATCAAGTTCTGGAAAGAAAGAGTGTTACAATGTCACAAGAAAGAAAAGAAATATAAATTACAGGTTTTCACAACGACATAAGGGAGTATTTCAAAAAATAATTTGACCCTACAGTTAGCAATATATGATCATTCCATCTTGCTCTCGTTGTACAATGCGGGCGAACTCTTCTATAAATGGATTAATGTTGACGGTTTTAAAGTAATGACAAAAATGAACAATTCACAGTCGAATGTTTACGTTATTGTCCCGCGGCAAACGTTAAATTCGGCGGCAATTTCACGCTGTTTTGTAGAGTACGACAAAAAAGGGAACTGAAATCCGTGCCGCACGTTGGCGCATGTGCAGTACGATCATTTTTTTCTCTTTTAACCAATAATATTCTTGTTCTGTGGTGTTGTCGCTGTCATAGCCGTTGTCAATAGCAACTAGGGACTTTAAAATCGACTCAAACTTCACTTTAAAAAAAAACTTTGCACTATCGTGAGACTTTCGCGATTATCCCACCTCGTTCACGTGGTACAAATTTGGCGAAGTATCCCTAAAATAAATTGGTACGAGCGGTTTCAGAGTACAAACTGAGACTAAAAGGTTCGCAGTTATATTCTTACGCTGTCGTTAAAGTCCTAGTTTACTAGGATGAAAAAATCAGCTCTCGTTTTCTTCACCTTTCGAAAGTATTTGCGTTGATTGCTCAATAGGTGGAATTATTTTGTAGTAATTTCAACATAAGCGACTTGCTGTGGTTTTGCATTCGCGCCACTTTTTCAACCAATCAGAAGTGATACCAAAACCAATCGTGGCTCGCGCGTGCACATTTTCCCGCGCTTTGTGTTGGCTACGTGTAATTACTTCGAGTTTGGATTGGTTTAATGGATTTTCTGCGTCCTTTTTGATTGGCCGAAGTTATTACTTTGGTTTTGGTTTTACTACACTCGATTGAAACTTGCTTTATCAACCAATGAGAAGGAAAACCACAACCAATCGCTAATTGCAAGCGCAATTTTTCCCGCGAGAGAGCTACATGGAATTGATGCGAATTTGGATTGGTTTATTGCGCTGTTTGCATCTGCTGTGATTGGTCGAAGGAATTACTTTGGTATTTGTTTTACGACACTCAATAGACCTCCTTAGCTTGTAAGTTTTGTTTTCCCATTTCAGACCACGTGATGTTCTCAAGGGAATTTTCCTTTTAATTTGTTTT
>NC_090895.1:24377373-24392373 GCF_036669925.1 Montipora capricornis | reverse complement strand
ATAGTATCTACTGACGTTACGCAAATCATTTGACTCTGAAGATGACTTCCGCTCAGGTTGTCGAAACGTCAGTCAATGTCATCTCAAACAGTCCTTCTCAGGACTACACTCACCCAGAAGATCGTACTTTACTTAATTATAATACTTTTTCCGATTATAAACACTTACATTGCACGTTCAAATATCCGAATCTAATACTGGATCCAGCATCGTTGTGCGCCTGGCAAGAATATCGTCCATGTTGACTTCTTGAAATCTTCAAAATGTGTAAGGGTAAATTGTTTGAGATAGCAACACTTGAACCGTCGGTCAGATTCCATTGAATCTTTGGGGGTGGATAACCAGTAGCATTGCAGAACAGGCTTGTTCTGGAAGATTCGTTCACGGTGAGATTCATTGTCCAATAGGAAATCGCTGGGGGATCTAAACGCGTGTAGAAGGGCACAACAAAACAAAACAAAATTTATAATTAGGCGTTTTATGAATCCAGGGTACCTCTATTTTGAGATTTATGATATCAAATGATGGAGGAAACCGAAACGCGTAACGAATCGAAAGGCACGGTGGCTCGGCGTGGAAAATTAGAACAAAAATTGACAATGATAAACCAGTTTTCTCTGGCGAGTGATAAAATCACTTCGTGATGTTTAAAACACTTCTCAGAAACAGAGCACAGGTAACCAAGAGCGCATATCTTTGCGTTCTTGACTCAATCAAATTTTTCAGTTTTTAACCAAACACAAATTATAATCCTTTTGTGTTTGGGTCGTCTGAGAAAAGAATAAGACGAGCAAAAAATGGTTAATGCGTCTTGATTTAGGCGACTTGGAAAACGTACTTCCGCATAGGCTGTTTCAAGTTGTCTGCTCCATCTTAAATTTGTGAAAGACAAACAACCTCTTGCCCCAGGCACATTATATCGTAAAATTTCTAAAAACAGCTAATTATACATATTTTTCTCTTACAGAACGATTCTTTACACCGACTAAAGCTAACCAAGCCGGCTCAATCACTCAGTCTTCTCAATGCCTCACGTGTCCTTCTCTTCCTTTGCATTTGATGAAGAGTTAAACAATGAGAGTAACAGAAACATATTAGGCAGGGTTATACAAGAGACGCAAGAAAGTTTTAAAGAATTCCCGAATTCTACTTTGAAAGTGAACGGGGTTTATCTTAGCCGGAAGTACCTTTCTTTGTAACTTAAGAAATAAGGTATCTTCAGAGCAGCTGAAGTACAATCTCAAGTCTAGTTTCATCCCTGCCTAATGAGTGTTTGAAGCAGATCAAAGCACGATAAGGCTTCAAGGAAGTCTGAACGTTGATTTGCGTCTCTGTCACATTTATTGCCTACTTTGGTCCCAGTAGAAACACGCATAATATTGTAAAAGGCTCATGTACTTACACGATACATGTAAAGTTGCGTTAACCACATCACTCCAGTTTGCTGATACATTTGTCACAGTGCAAGTGTAGATCCCTGCATCGGTTCTGTTAACATTCTTCAGATTCAATCGACTTGTATTTGACAGCACAGCTTCACCATTACGCCTGCTCCACGAGTATCTGAGTCCACGTATGTCGCTGCCATTGGTCGCATATTGTGTGCAGTTGAAGAAGGCATCGTCCCCTTCCTTAACTATTTGATTTCTTGGCGAAACAACGATTCCGCTTGCTGTTAGACAAGAACTCAAAATCACACACCACAAATGATGCGTAACGGAGGCTATTATAGCAGATTGCACAATTTTCATCTTGTTAACCAACTGCTTCACAGAATAATTGCATTTAAAGATCTTAAAACTGAGCTCTCACTTATATATCAACAGCACATTTTGTTTAAAACTGCAACAGTCCTTACGTAAGACCCGACAACCTAATGGAATTAATTTAATTTCCAGTATTGAAGTATTCACGTCCTCAAGCCTTCCAAGCGTGAATTATTTCAAGCGAATCCGTGGGTGAAAATCAATTTAGAGGGTGCTCAGTAAGCGCCAATATCTATTTTAGTGAAAACTTGTACTCAAGTACGAAGTTGACCGATAATATATAGACTTAGCCAAGCCTAAAGGCGGAGCCCCCTGGTTATTTATTCTTACTGCCTGTAGGGTTAGTGAAAATGAAAGGTTTTCGAATTTTCCGCGTTTTGGTGTTTCCGGTTACTGCAAGTCATTTTCTTTGCTTTCTTCTAAATAAAAATTCATTGCCCAACTTAGCGAATTCCACGGTAAATTTCAAGCGAAAAACCAATATCGCATGAATGACGAAGCGATGAGTACGATGTCGGTTTTTCAAAATGTACTTTGCAATTCAGAAGTTTGGCAATGAATTTTTCTCGAATCTCACGAGATTTAAAAGAAAACAAGCACACCCTCAGCGAGCGAATGGAAAAGGAAGAAAGCCATTTCGGAGTCAACTGTTAATAGCCAGCGAATAGGAATCACGCTAAAATTAGAAACCGTCAGGAAACTTTGTCAGTTCACGGTCAAAGTAGAGTTTTACTGATGTACTTTATTCTCTGAGATCATTCACATTTTGATGTACATGTATTTCATTGAAGCACGCCAGCTTGGCCTGGAAAAAGAATCTCGGCAAATAAGGCAATGCACGGGCAACCAAGAAAGGACAAACTTCAAACAAGATCCACTCCAACAAATTACCTGTAACTACCGACCGTCGTCAGTTTATTTTATTTGCATATTTGCGTTTTGGTTCGCACTTCCGGTCACATGATAGTCATGTGACCGGAGAGCAGATGGGAGAGCTAGGCGCCACTTTTTGTTGTTGTTTTTCTGCAAGAGCAAGCAGTTCTTCAACGTACAAGTACAAGTATAAGGACACGTCCACTGTATACTTAAAGTGACATCTTTGGTGCAAGTAAAGGAAGCAGTATTCAGGAATAAATGCTTTAATCAGGGTTCAATTTGTGTGGAACTAACAGTTGAAGAACTGCTCGCCGAATCGATTGATGTTTTGGTTCTCCGGGAGAACACAGCTTCGACGAGTTTGAGTTTCATTGATCGGATTTGGAATTTGCTTTCAAGGAAAGTACGGCATCAAGTAAGGATTTGTCTGTTATTTGTCGCATTTGCGTTTGGAATTTGTTCTCAGGGAGAACATTTATTTGACAAGAATTTGTTGTGATTTGTCGCATTTGGAACTTTGTCGCGTTCATTGGAATTGAGTCACATCTACGGATTATTCAAGCTCACGTCTAGTTCGATTCTTCGCGGAGAAAGATATTCTAACAGGGATTGGTTCTTATTTACGTCTGGATTTGTTGCTCATTCAAGTGTGTGGGAACGTTTTGGATCGTTTTGTTCTCGGGGAGAACATTGGTTTATGCGTACGATTTTCGTGTTATTTGACACTGCATCACGCTCGTTGCTTTGCGAGAGTTGTTTTACATGTACAACCTTTGAGATTTGTGTGGGACGTTTATATTATTTATTTGCTATCAGAGAAAATAGTGGATTTCTAAGATATGTGACAATAGCCATCTTGTTTGTGTTTGGAGTTTATTTTGTTTTGTGGCCAATAGTACAGTGGAGTAAAACGTCTGTTCGATCAGCGCCTGTTGCTGACAAACTTGAACAACAAAATGACCAGGAAACTCTGTCAGAGGGCAGACTTGGAACCCAATTAAGAAGAAGTTCCCGAGTTAAAGTACCATCTAATACAGATTTTGAAAGTAGAACAGCTGAGAGGCGAATACATTGAAACGTTCCTGTGCAGGTTATGTTGCAATCCTCACGAGACTGCGAGGGAACATTCAAGGCATAATTGACAACTGTGGAACTTTGGAGGACTTACAATTAAAGCGATATTCGTATGAAGAAGCTTGGAGGAGATTCGTGAACACCCATGGAGAGTGCATTGAATGTCTTGATGTTCTTAGTCGTTATGAAGACGTCGAAAGGGCCGACGCTAACTACAAGGAGCAGATGTCAAAGAAAGCAACATTTGACAATGAAATTAAAACGTGGAAATTCCAAGTCACATCTAGTGTTAAGAAACGAGAGAACGACTTAAAATCCTATCCAATAAGGTCAAGGAAGAGTACGAAAAGCGTGTAAACTGGCTCAAGTTCAGCTTCATTAGCAGTGGCGAAGAAAAGGGAAAAACTTGCCCTAGCCCAACTGAAGACCAAGCAAGTGCTGCAGGAACAACAGTTACAGCGCAAATTAAGTGAGCTTCGATTTGAGAAGGACATGTTGGAGGCTAAGATGGAGGAAGAGCGGGCTAAAGCGAGTTTTAATGTGTATGAAGAGTTTGAGAATCAATGCAGGAAGAGTCAGTATAGGGAGCGTTTAGCAGAGTTTATACATTATGGGAATCAGGCACAGAATGTGGCTCAGTCGCAGCTGATCGAGCCACACGAACAACTAGTACAAGAGCTTGCACCTCTGGAGCAGGTGCCTGCAATGAGAGAATCATGAATTTACCTGCTAAGACATTTCAGCCAGAAAGCGTTACAGTGCCCAACCCAGTGTTCTCAAAAACCGAGCATACAGTTTATGTTGATGAAGCTGGAACAGGTAAACATACAGAGCAACTGAATAACGCAAAGGACACTGAAGCATTGAGAAATCCACCTCTAAATCCATCAGTGCTAAATTTATCACAACAAGTACAGACACCATAAACAACCCACTTTAACACCAAAGAGTACTCACAATGGCCAACTCAGGTACCCTGGTCCCAGACCCCTGGTGCAGTTCCAGCAGAATGTTATATGCGAGAACCAGTATCGGTGACACCAGATAGCAGAGCAGAGATAGTACAAGCACTGCGTCAAGTTGTTTCTGCCCCAAAGATTGAGTACATGAGATTCGATGGAGACCCCATAAAGTATGTTTCGTTCATGCACAACTTTGAAACCTGCTTGGAGAAAGATAACCCCGACAACTCAAGGAGATTCCAGCTATTAATCCAACACTGTTATGGCAAGGCAAGGGATGCCATTGAAAGTTGTGTGAATCTACCGGTAGACGAGGTATTATATGTAGCAAAGAGTACCTTACGCGAAAACTTTGGGCTACCTCACATCATAGCCAAAGCACATATCAAGAAGTTGGAAGACCTACCTCCCTTGAAGCATGCCGATGGAGCAAGTTTACTTGAATTTGCCCGCCATTTAGATGTTGCCAATAGAACACTGTCAGGCATGAGGCCTGAATACGTCAGTGATTTGTATCACACGAATACGTTAAGCGAACTGAACAAGAAGCTGCCACAGTTTATGAGGGTCAAGTGGACAGAATGTGCAGGAAGGATTATTTCATTTGGAGCGAAACCTAAGTTTGCAGACTTCCTTAAACACTTAAAGGACAGAGCTGCGCTTGTTAATAATGAGTTTGGAGAGGATCTTAACGCTGCTCCTTCGAAGGAAAGGGAGAATGTGAATCGCAGAGACCAACGAGGTCGAAATCCTCGAAGACTCATGTCACTATTTGGAGGTGTCCGAGGTCGACAGGGAAATGGGGGACAGAACCAAACAATGCCTGCTTGTACCGTTTGTCGTGGTCAGCATGGATTGTGGAGGTGTGATAGGTTTAAGAAGCAATCTCATCAAGACAGATGGAAAGTAGTACATGAACAAAGCCTTTGTATCAAGTGTCTCCAGAGCAGTCATTTTGCAAGAAACTGCCCCCAAAACTCAGTTCAAATGTCAAGTGGATGGATGTAAGAAGGAACACAACACACTGCTACACCCCTCTCCAGCGGATTCAACCCCGCCAAGTGTTAGTACAAACCAGCTTAATCAGGAAGGAACAAGGGTGAACACCAACAGTGAAACCAGTGGAGTAACTAGTGAAAGTGCTGCCGTAACTGCTGCAACTGGGGCCGGCGAGCGAGTCTGTCTTAGTGTTGTTCCAGTCAAGGTCCTAGCTGGACTTCACTTTAGCAGGGATGACGGGCTCAACCAGAGTGGAAAGTCAACAAGTAAATCTTTTGGTGATGTCAATGGATGAATCAGTGACAGTGGAGCTTTTAAGCGTCAGGACAGTCAAGCATATGCCTATAACTGAGAGCTGTATAGCCAAGAAGGAGGACCTTGAAAATTGGCCTCATTTGCGTGATATTGAGTTACGACAGTTGGACATAACAAGCGTCATGTTAATTGTTGGTCTTAAAGACAACCCAAGCTTGTTCTTGCCGTTAGAATGCCGGGCTGGTGGCAAAGGAGAACCAGTAGCAATTAGGTACAGCCTGGGATGGACGGTGATAGGTCCTGTTGGTGGATAAAGCTGTACCGCCGAACGCTCAGTCAACTACCTACGTATGGAAGATAGCTCTGTTGTGTGCGCAGGTGGTTTAGATTTTGAAGATTATGTTCTTTATAAGGACCACAAGAAGAGTGTTGTGTTGTCCACAGGGCTAAACACTGAAGATGCTTATGAAGAAAATGTTGCAAAAATGAACTGTGTCTTTGAACTAGAATGTAATGCCAATGAACCCAAGCATCGTTTACAGATAGATGAAATTGATCGTCAAGCTCTGGACGATGAACTTAGTCAACAGTTAGAGCGACTGTGGAGAACAGATTTTCAAAACTGTGAAGTCGAGACGCGAGTTTGTGCATCGTTGAAAGACAAGAGGGCCCTAGAAATAATGGAGAGAACTCTTAAGATGGTAGATGGACACTTTCAGGTTGCCCTGCCTTGGCGACATGAGCCACCATTTTTACCTAACAACAGGGTAGTTGCAGAGCGAAGAGGTTTGCTTCTAAAGAAACGACTCCTGAAAGACGAAGCCTTGTTGGAGAAATACAAGACAACAATGGCTGATTACATTGAAAGTGCCCACGCTGAAAAGGTCCCCGATGAAGAGTTAGAGATAAAGGACAGACCGGTGTGGTACCTACCTCATAATCCCGTAACTCACCCTTTAAAGCCCGGCAAAGTGACGGTCGTTTATGATTGTGCTGCCAAGTACGGAGGGAGGTCACTGAATCAACAACTTTTACAAGGACCTGATCAAACAAATCAATTAGTGAGTGTCCTTAGTCGGTTTAGACAAGAGCCCATTGGAGTGGTAGCTGACATTGAAGCGATGTTCCATCAGGTGCTGGTGGAACCTAAGGACTGTGATGCACTTAGATTTTTGTGGTGGCCCAATGGAGACTTGTCTCGAGAGTTGGAAGAGTATAGAATGGTGAAGCTTCTATTTGGTGCCACATCTTCCCCGAGTATTGCTAATTTCTGTTTGAAAAAAACTGCCGAGTTACATGGAGAAGGGTTTGAGGAACAGACAATGGAAACGGTGAAGCGTAACATGTATGTGAACGACATGATGAAGTGAACAAACACTACCGAGAAGGCAGTTGTGCTGGTGAGTCAACTCCAGGAGCTACTAACAAGAGGTGGTTTCCATTTGACAAAGTGGTATAGCAATGACAGAGATGTGCTAGCAGCGATTCCAGAATCTGAAAGGGCTAAGTCATTTGCAAACTTGGATTTAGAGAAATTGCCGACCGAATCCGCTCTAGGTCTCAAATGGAACACAGAGGACGACAAATTTGTGTGGGAGGTCTTGGAGAAGATCCTTCAAATTGCTAATCAGCGGCCAATGACACGCAGAGGAATAGTGTCAGCTGTTTATTCTCTCTCTGATCCCCTGGGTTTCATCGCACCATACATCATGAAAGCAAAACTGTTGTTGCAAGCCCTTAGTAGAAAAAACATTGGTTGGGATAATCTCATTGGGGAGGCTGAGAAAATCCAGTGGAGGCGATGGCTGGATGATCTTCCCAAGTTACAGGAAGTGCAAGTAGATCGTTGCTTCAGACCCAGAGAGTTTGGCGAAGTAAGAGAAGTACAGTTACACCTTTTCTCAGACGCATCTCGTCCAGGATACGCATCGGTTGCATACCTCCGTGCGAAGGACGAGAACAGTCAAATTCATTGTGCATTCGTAATGGCAAAGGCAAGGTTAGCCCCAGTGCGCGAGATTTCAATTCCAAGGTTGGAATTGACAGCCGTAGTCATCTCCGTGAAACTCTCTAAGATTAGCCGTCAAGAATTGGATATGAACTTCCAGAAAGTGTTCTACTGGACCGATTCAATGTCAGTGTTGAAGTGTATCAACAACGAATCAAAAGGATTCCACACGTTCGAATCCAATCGTTTGACGGTGATACATAATGGATCTTCCCACTCCGAGTGGCATTATGTAAACAGAGATAATAATCCTGAAGATGATGGCTCAAAGGGACTTAAATTGGATGACATGTTAAAAAATGATCGTTGGTTGATAGGTCCGGAGTTTCTTTGGGGAAATGAGAGCCTCTGTTCAAGGATGGTTGAAATTCCAGCATTGAAAGATGACGACCCTGAAGTCAGGAGGGAGACTCAGATTTACACCGTTGTTGTTCAAAGTAAATTCGTGGAGCCCTTAATAGCACGCTACTCGTCTTGGTGGAGGTTGAAAAGGGCTGTAGCCTGGTTAGTGCGGTACAAGGCGTACCTTTCACTGAAAGTTCAGCTGAGTAAGAGGAGCGCTTTAGTTTCAAGTGAATCCCAAATCCAGAGCGGCGAAGTGCCATTCGTGAAATATGGCCACTTGAACGTAGCAGAGCGTAGCAGGAGGCCGAGAAGGAAATCCTCAAGGAAGTACAGCAAGTGTCTTTCCCTCAAGTTATTGAGGTTCTCTCATCAGTAGGAAGTTCCGATGTAGACGGTTGTGTTAAAAAGGTCCTTCGAAAGGCAGGAACGGCGTTGCATCAGCTCAACCCACGCTTAGAGAATGGTTTGCTGAGGGTTCTTGGCCGACTAACACATGCCCCGGTTCCTTATGAGAAGAAACACCCCATTATCCTTCCCTACAAGCATCATGTGACGGATCTGATTATCAAGCAGTATCATGAGAGTTTGGGTCACATGGGTGAAGAATGTGTTTTGTCTTCTTTAAGAGAAACATTCTGGGTGGTCAAAGGAAGGTCAGCAGTGCGACAAGTGTTAAGGAGATGTAAAGACTGTCAGCGAAGAAACACACGCCCGGGAGAGCAGTTTATGGCAAATTTACCTGAAGAGAGGCTAATCCCTGACAAACCATCCTTCACATTTGTTGGTGTCGATTATTCGGGCCAATTGAAGTAAAGCAGGGCAGATCCCATGTTAAAAGGTATGGTTGCCTATTTACGTGTTTGACAATGCGAGCGGTCCATATAGATGTGGCCTAATCCTTGGACACTGTCTCAATGATAAATGCACTCAGACGATTCATCAGTATCCGCGGTTGTCCTGAGCAGATAAGAAGTGATCGAGGTACAAACTTTACTTTAAAGGAAGCCATAGAGGGATGGAATCAGCAGAAGATCAACAGTTTTTGTGGACAGAAGATGATAGAATGGATTTTCAATCCACCAGCGGCGAGCCACATGGGCAGCATCTGGGAGCGGATGATACGTTCTGTGCGCCAGATCTTGCGAGCGATGTTGAGGGAGCAGGTAGTCTCCGATGAGGTCCTCTCAACCGTTTTGGCAGAGGTGACGAATATTCTCAATTCCAGAACCCTCTCAAGAAATAGCGACAGTCCTTTCGACGAGCAACCATTAACCCCTAATCATTTGTTGCATCTGCACCCATGCCCAAGTGTACCTCCAGGGGTCTTCGACAAGGACGACCTCACCTGCAGACGTGCTTGGAAGCAAGCGCAGTATCTTGCCAATTTGTTCTGGCGTAGGTGGACGAGAGAGTACCTGCCCACTCTGTTGGAAAGGAAGAAGTGGACTGAGCCAAAAAGGAATTTACAAATTGGTGACTTGGTGCTTGTAGCAGACGAAACCTTTTCCAGAGGGAAGTGGCTGCTTGGAAGAGTCGTGGAAGTTATTGTGAGCCGCGATGGGTGGGTGCGGGCAGCGAAGGTGAAGACAAGTGCAACAGTAGCGACATGTGCCAAACGACGGTACAGAAGAGAACCTGTGACCGCAGCCAGTACCACCATACTTACACGCCCAGTTACCAAGTTATGTTTTCTGGAGATGGATGGAGTGGCCGATAGAGTAGGACCAGTTTAAGTGATTTTGCAGCAGTGCAAGGAGATGATTTTATGAACGTTAATATGAACATTGGCTTTGATAGTCATGAACACTGATTCTGATTATTCCTTTATAACGTTGTGTTTAGTGGTAGTCGGTAGCTTATGTTTGTAAATGAGATTGCTGTCGGTGCATTCTCATTTAGGGGCCGGTGTAATTACCGACCGTCGTCAGTTTATTTTATTTGCATATTTGCGTTTTGGTTCGCACTTCCGGTCACGTGATAGTCATGTGACCGGAGAGCACATGGGAGAGCTAGGCGCCATTTTTAGTTGTTGTTTTTCTGCAAGAGCAAGCAGTTCTTCAACGTACAAGTACAAGTATAAGGACACGTCCACTGTATACTTAAAGTGACATCTTTGGTGCAAGTATAGGAAGCAGTATCAGGAATAAGTGCTTTAATCAGGGTTCAATTTGTGTGGAACTAACATTACCTTTAGGTGCTTTAAGCAAACTTCTGAAAACACAAGCCAGCGGCAAAGTTCAAAACCGCTAAACATAGCATTGTTAAATGAATTTTAGTATTTAAACGGTAGATATAGGCATATTTTTATCCCCTGTTCGGATTCCCTAGCTGAAAATCTAGTGTTTCGAAAATTATAGGGATCAAAGCTTACCTTTTCGAAAATTTCAGCCAGAAAAAAAAGGTCTCCCGAAAATTCTAGGTGACCTTTTTAGGGTAAAAACTAGTCCAGTTCTGGACCCCCTCTCCTGTCACGCAACGCCGGGGAGAGAGGGTCGGTTAGTCAGTTTTCTAGCTAACGGCTACTGCGCGTGTGTTCACCTAGCTTGGCAATATGGCGGAAGCTTCGAAGGTATCGGGTGAAAAGTACAGGAGAATCTTTTCGGAATACGATCCTGTCTTTGTAGACGCGGTTAGTTCTGCAGCTTTGTCATGCAACTTGAATTTTTTCCTAAAAAAAGAGCAAATGCAAGCTCTAAGTGAATACGTAAAAGGAAAAGACGTTGTTGTAAATTTACCGACTGGGTATGGGAAAAGTCTCATCTATTCACTATGCCCGCTAGTCTGCGAGTATGTTACTTTTGATATCTCCATTAAGCGCACTCATGGACGACCAAAGACTTTCTCTTGCTCAACTTGGTTTGTCAAGTTTGAAACTTACTCCAAACGTGTCCGAAGCAGATATCAGCCGAATTCAAAGTGGTGATATCCAAGTTATTATCCTTTCTCCAGAGTCGTTCGAGTGTGTTGTTGTGAAGAGAACACTGCAAAGCGCAAAGGAGCGCATTCATTGTGTTGCCATAGACGAAGCACATTGTATCGAAGAGTGGTTAGTATTTAAATTAAATTACATAATTGTGTTAAATTTTTGGACTGTGTATTTTTTTGGTTGTCCCCTTATTTAGTTTTATTAAGTTACTTTGCGTTTATTTTCATGGTTAAAAAAGCATTCTACATTTATAAAATTGTATAAAACTAAGAAGTGTCCTTTTTTCTGCTCAATTATCTGTCAGGGGCAAAGATTTCAGAAGTGCTTATGACAACTTGGGTGAAGTAAGAGCTTTGTTGTTACCAAAGTTACCTCTCATGGCACTGACAGCTACTATAACTGAAACAAGCCTGGCATATATAGTTAAAAAACTTTTAATGGATGATTTTACCCTGGTAAAAGGCTCAAACAACAGAATGAATATTTTTTATTCTGTTTCAAAACTTGAAAAGTACCAAGACAATGACTATGAAAAGATGGAGATGGCATTCACAAATTGTTTCCAGCTCATAATTCAGGACCTGAAAGAAAATGGCATTTCTGCAGAGCGAAGTATAGTTTTCTGCTTTAGTCACCGAGATTGCTGCGAGGTGTATGAATACTTCGAAAGAGTTAGGTAAACAGATGTTCCATCAAGATACAAAGGAGAGACTCGTTGACATTTATGTAAAAGTAACAAGTGAGTCTTGTAAAAAGGCAATTCTCAAGTCATTCACAGACAGAGCTGGGTGTCTGCGAATAATCATAGCCTCGGTTGCTTTTGGCATGGGTGTCAATTGTCCTGATGTTCGTAAAGTGATTCATTTTCGGGCACCAGCATCCTTATCAAGTTATGTACAAGAGAGTGGTAGGGCAGGTAGAGACAATCAAGCATCTCAGGCCATTCTATTTTACTCTGCTAAAGAATTTGGTGTAAGGAAAGCAAAAATAACTAAAGCTGCCACAAATCAGAATGAATTAAAAGAACTTGAGGCAATGAAAGAATATTGCGAGAATACAGAACTTTGCAGGCGATTTTGTATTCTTAAACATTTTGATGGCATTGCAAAAGCAAAGGATGAGTGCTCTGTTTTAACAAAACATAAATGTTGTGATATTTGCTTGCCTCTGTGCAAATGTGAAGATTGTGTTGAGAAAGTGCAAAACCTGGAAACACCTACGGGCAGTGAAACTGAAGAGGCAGAGCCAGAGTCTGCTTTTAATATTCCTAATTGTTTTATTTGTAAAAAGACACTAAAAGAAAAGCTATATGATTACAAAGATTCACTGAGTCCGGATGTTCTTTTAGTTGGAAATGACCTTTCAACAGGATTTTCCGATGAGGTTATCGAACAGATTCTTAAAGTTTGTGATGTTGTTAACACAGCAAAAGATATCATGGACAAAGTAGACCTCTGGGAGGAGAAACAGGCTTTTTATGTGTTATCTTTAATCCAGCAACTGAAAAATACAAGGCTCGATTAACCTTTGCCAAACTACCATTCTACAAAGACTAGAAATTTTGTTATTAGGTTCATATTTATTTGGTACTTTATTTGAATGGCTTCAAGACACTTAAAGACCTGCCAAGACTAAAATAGTTACATGTGAGCTTGAATCTGCTAATTTGTCTACACAATAATTGATATTGATGAAACATGAAACATGATATTGGTGAAACGTAAATGACACCATGTATTATAGATTTAAGACCAGCTAGGTGTCGCAGGTGTCCTACATTTCAAAGAGAAATTACTCCAACGTTGTTATTACATTTTACTTTTCAAGCATCACTTTTGCATTCAGTTGTTATACTTTCAATGTTCAGTTATCAACAGTTTAAAGATTTCAGTCTTCATTAGCAAGACATGCCAGGTTGCCACGTGCAAACTTTCTTACTAGTGTTTTCATCCAGTTGAGCAGAGCACTAGCAGAGAGGTCTTGCACTGGTGATCTGTTATGGGAAGGAAAGGCGGAATGCCTCCTTCCAGGAATGAAAGCAAAGACATCTTGACAGAGAAGATCATTCACCATTATTTGAAGATCCAATTCTCGGCTCATTTTACTGTGGCTTAACACTTGAGGGTGAACCTCGCAATGCTGATCAAAGTGTTTCAGCATTGCAGTTGTGTTGTTGGATGAACGTGCAATACGCTGAGCACTTACTGGGGTCAGATTTTTACCCATTGCATCCATTTTATCTTTAACACTACGCACTTCACTCTCCAGCCGCCGGTCGCACTCCATGTTATTTGCTCCTCCCTTTGAATTTACAAATCGTCCCCATTTCAACTACAAAGCCAGTTGTGGAGGCAAGACTGCCTTGACTAGTGCCAGGTACTTGAATGACTCAAAGGCATACTTAACTCTGTTGGATTGCCTGTTGACCCTCGCTTTGAAAATAAGCATGCCTATTTTCCAAAACTTTTCTTCACGATTGGCATCACCTTCCTTTATGGCATCTTCGTAATATTTGATAAGCATGCCGAAAAACATTAATGAGCATGCATAATTCTGCACATAATCCTCCATTTCTTCTGAGGTGTCATCCTCTGAGGTTGTTGCTGCCTCATCTGTCTGGCCCGCTGACGACAGCCAAGGCAGAAAGGTACTGTTTGGCTGAACCCCTACAGGCAATTTAAACTGAGTTTAGTTAGTCGCAGTGATTTTTTCAATTAAAAATTATTTTCAATACTACATTTAAAGATTTTGTCAAAGGCTGCACCCTTTGGGTCATTTTATTATACTGAATAGATTAGAGGTAAAATGATCAATAATTATTCATTCATTTATGGTTTGTGTACAGACTGATAAGTGTTTGCTTACCAGAAGAAGCATTGTCACCAGAATCATCATCTGTGGTTTGTTGTCTTGACTGTCTTCTTCTAGGGTTTTGATCATTGTAACTTGCTGAAAAAACAAATGGACTTACATTGTACAATTTTACATGGACATTTTGCTTTTTAATGCATTTTAAAACATGTTTATGAAATTTATGGCATAATGACCAGGATAATTTTGTGCATGCAATGTTATTTAAACTTTCTTGTCTCAAGTAAATCACATCATTATGAAAATATTAATATGTTAAAAGTAAAAGCTATTAAATCATTATTGGTAATGACAATAGCTCATCCCAGGTCATTCTGTTTTACATAATCATGGATGATTTATTCATAATTTGTATACAAATCTCCTTCTTTAAAATTTTACCTTCCACACTGCTGTGAACTTTACCAATGTCTGCCATTACGTAGCTGTCCAAGATGGCCATAGCACTCTGGTACACCCATTCTTTTTTCACTTTGGCATTTGCATTCTGGGGTGGTGGTAAATTCTGCTTTGGGACATCATCTGGACTTTGAAGTTCAAAGTACTTAATGGCTGCAGCTATACAATGGGCATCAGTCACATCAACAATTAAGTCTCTGGACTATAGTAATGTGCAAGAAAAAAAAGGAAAAAAAAATACACCAGTCATGTTATGATTTTTTAATTCTCCCTGAACAAAAAATCTCCCAACAACCTCCAAATGTTGCATTTAACGATGATGAGGAAAGCTCATACTTGGACATTATTTACATTGGGTTGACTAGTTAAATGTTAATTTTTTGTTGAATCAAGTTTATAAGTTCTCAATAGTAGAGTAATTTATACAACACAGCTTCTTTGGCTGTGGCTCTTTCGACAAAGGCTTAAAGTGGTACTATGATCAAAAAATCATTTCCTTTTTTTATTCAGATTTTGAAA
>NC_090895.1:24352373-24364873 GCF_036669925.1 Montipora capricornis | reverse complement strand
TGACTGTATCTGATTCCTTTTCAACAACAACAACCACAACAACTACTATGGTATGTGTTACCACAAAACACAATATACAGTAACTCAAATATCTCTCTAATTTTATTGTTGTAAGTACCATATATTCATTATAAAGACTATTACAACTAGGAGCATTCTCAGAAGTTAATATCCAAACCCATGCTCAGCAAGAGAAAGACTAGAATAACATAGAGCTGTATTAATGAAAGTAAGACAGTTTACTTGAATTAAAAAACCAAATTATATTTGCTTGTTCAAACATTGACTTAGAAGGTGTGGCAAGTAAATAATTATCGTCCTTTTTCTAGACAATTTTGAAGAGCTGTTTGGAAACCATCTTGTATTAATCACTGACATGCTCACATCTGTGATGTTTAATTTGCAGTAATACTGTTGTCATCATGCAGGATCTCATGCAGGAAAAAATGAGAGATGAATAACAACCCTGGCTTTTTTCATCACAAAACCAATAAAATATTGAGGCCCCATTAGGGGGGGTCTGAGTATCCCGTATCCCATTAATTTTTGGCCAAAATATCCCGTATCCCGTTAATTCTTATTTGATTCTTTTAAAAAATGATAACTTCGATATCCCAGAATCTTTTTAAAAATATCCCGTATCCCTTTAATTTTCCGCCCAAATATCCCGTATCCCTATAATTTTTTACCCAAATATCCCGTATCCCGATAACCCCTAATAGGGCCTCAATATTCAATGCTGAAATCCTCATCACAATCTCTGAAAACAATCTGGAATGTTGCTTGCCATGTATGGTTTGACCAGATCAGCACACACACACCAGGAAGAGTTTTAGACTTAAGCACTGGAATAAGAATAAATGACATGTTTAAGAAACAACAGGAAACTGATCAAAGTAAAACAATAATATTATTATCACTAGGTCATTTTCATGCACAAATGTCACTTAAGATACTTGAAAAAACCATGGAAATCTGTGCCCTATTTGTAAAGATCCCTTTATAAAAAAACTAAACAACTTAACTGACTCCCTTAATAAGAGGTTTTGTCTAACAATGCAGATAAAAACAGTTGCTCACATCTTGAAAGTAATGACAGTCAAAATGACAGCCAGCCAGATATCAACACTTTCCACAAGATTTTTTCAGGTCAGATGACTGGGACAATGAAATAAACAGAAATCTAGAGATCAATTAAATTTAATCATACCACAACCTGGTGTGTCCTGCAAAGCAACACAGAGCTGGAAAAGAAAGAGCATCACCATCTACCATACAAACCATTGCTCTTGCTGTGGAGAACCAGGTCACAGAAAAATCCATGGCTCTCATATCACATCTCAGAGGTTAAAACGTCTGTTTTGTCAAAACCCCGCGTTTTTAGAGGAATTGCCCTTAGGGGAAAAACAGTAAACGAAAAATGTTATCAGTTTAAAATTTACAACTTTTAGGTCTTCAACGGTGTGACCGAAACACGAGCAAACATGGTTTGGCAAAGATAACTTCCATGGAAACGACATAAACAAATAAATATTTCATGCCTAAAACTGCTAAAATAAGCTTACCTCTTTTGACTTTCTCGTTGGAAACAACTCGGAACTACTGTTTAGTTTTTCTGTCGAGTCCATGTTGAGCGTGAGATCTTGATCAATCATCAAAAGGTCCAATAGAACTTTTTCTTCACCGCCGAATAAACTCAAAAACAAAGAGCTCAAAAGCTCGAATCAAATGAATCAAATGCGTTCGAAGCGGAGCATGCGCACTCATTTTGCCGCGGTGTCCATGTGATATGTTTCCGGGACTATCATTGGCTCTCATGAAAAAAGCACTCCCGAGAAGAACAGAAAAATGGCTGCCGTTTGAGAATCGGTAGCTTGTTGGTTTCCGTTCTTTTTAGAGCGATCAAGGCTAGTTTTAACGCCAGTTTCAAGTGGAATGTATTCTTAGAGAACGTTTATGTTTTGTAACACGTTTGCAACTCCAATCCAACTAGTATCCTCGGAAAATTTGCTCCTGGAAAATTTTATTTCGTGGGATAAGAGCTGCGAAACAGGTGAGTTTTTTACGCAATTTTTAATGTGGAAAGTTTGTTGCCACCGGGTACAAAAAGTTACTGTAATGTGCAGAAAGGAGGATTCCTAAGGTTTCCGTTCATGTGTGAATTGGCTTGTACCAGGTGGCAGGGAAATGGCAATATTGTTCAACGTGAAGGTTATTTTTTTCTGCGTTACTCCTTACGATCGGCACCTCTACATGAATGATCAATGATTCGATCAGATGTGAATTTGATTTTGAATGTGATTGTGTCATTGGGAACGTAACCCTAGCATCAAATATTTTAAATAGCTGCTTTTAAGGTCATTTATATCCCCTTTTCTGGTGAATGTCTAAGTTATTATACCTTTTAGCAGTCACAACTCAATGATCCTTGCTTTCAAGTAGTTACCAAGTTATGGATTTGCAATTAATTTGAGTTTAAAATCAAAATCAAAATCCATGTTAGTTAAATAATGTTTGGAAGAACAGAAGTCTAGGTACATATGTACCGCAAGCATTAATGATGTAATTTTGGTTTTAGGGGACTGTCATGTGTTGTTGGATCAAGGAATCTGTTTTGAGTCAAGTATGGTTGACAGTGGATAGTTGTTCCTGAAAAGGCTGAAAGGAAGCTTTATTGCCTTGGACTTTTTTCGGTTACACCCCACATGTTTGTTTTCTTATATGGCAAAATTTATTAATATATTATGTGATTTGGAGCTGCAGCTAGAGACAGTGTCCCATGCATAAGGTCACATTGGGTTTGATGGCAGTAAAATAATTTTGCTAAAAAAATGTTTTTATCATAACTTCTCATCTTGGTCCTGCTGGACTTCAAACATGCTCTACCATTTTGCACAAGGAACTTGTCAATCAACCGTTAACTTTTGGTGTATTTGCAATATGATCTTTGGATAGCAATTGATTTATTTTTCTTATCCCTTATGTGTAGATATCCCATGTCTGTCACATAGTTAGTTTTAAGCTTTTATTTCCTGTAGTGTATCTTTATTATAGTTAGCACAAGAATGTATTATTGCTTTAATATTGATTGTGTTTGAATAAAGGATATTGTTGTCTTGTCTTGTAGATAAGGCAAAACAGCCTCAGTTGTATTTGCATTATTATTTCTGAGACTGTAACTTTTAAAGAACAAACCATTAAAAAGTGCACATAGTTTGCAGGAGTCCAGGAAAATTATTCCAAATATTCATTGATTTGAAGTTCCTGAAGCAGGTACAGTGTAAATCTTGAAGAGTTTACTCGACCATATTTGGAATATACAGCATTTCTATTTGGGAATGTTTAAGTCCACAGAATTTATTTTCTTTATGTTGAGAAGTACTGTAAGAGCTGTCAGGTAACTCAGATGGAAATTTGACAGACCTTAGCTGTAATTCAAATTATTAGTACAGTTTTGGTCGTTAGTGGAACACAATATTTTATTTGGACATTTTTTAGTGAGTGATTAAGCCATTGACTCCTGGGGATTCCCCATTGACAAGTAAAGTTGTCTAGTGTTAGACATGCAGAGTAAAATGCTAAGTATGGCCGGTTTAGGGGTGATGAAAGGGTTAAAGTGCTATTATAAGTTTGACTTCCTTTTTCTTCATTTGAACCAAAACAAGTGATCAATCATCACCTCCACCATGCTTTGCTTTGCGTTGCTTTGGCTTTTAGAACAAAGTATCAAAGTTGAAGCTGGTGGCTCAAGGAGTAAACTATAAAGACTATAATGGTATTTGAGTATTATTGTAGAACAAATTTGCCTATATCATCAAAGTCATTAAATCAATAAGAATCCAAACATGAGGATGCAGTCTGCTCAGGAGGCCGGTTTTCCCTATAAAAATGGCAGGCCACTTATTGGACTTTTTTTAAAAACAACCCTTAAAGGTAACAGAACCTTGTTTTGTGGACGTAGGCTAAAGAAATCTGACTCCTTAGAGGAACCAGTTGTAAAGTTACAAATGACTGGCAAATAACTTTTAGTTATGAATTTTTCATAAGTAAAAGTTATTTGCTCGTGTACCAAATTGTCTTACAGTTCCAGTCATTTTCCAGATTGATAGCCTAAAATGCACTGTAGCAACTCCGCCAGCTGTTTGGTCTCAGCATCATAAGCAGTACAAATCCACAATTTTTTCTTCAAAAAGGAACAAAAAGAACCCCTGTCATTTTCGTAAGAGAGCCCCCTTGGGGCAGTTTCTTTACTTTACCACCATTGTTTAATACTATCCAGGAAGTAGATTACAATGGAAATAGATTACAATTTGAAAAAATATGCCACTTTCTTTTTTACTTCTTACACTTACTGCATTCAACTTTAATCATCCTTGGAAATGGTAGGAATGATTAGTATTCTTTAAAGCAATTCCTAAAAATTCATTGCACCTAATGTTTAAATATTTTTTACATATGGAGAGGTAACAGGAGTTATTTCTGTGAAGTCTTCTCCAGAAAACTCCAACATGGGATTATGCCCCTTTCAAATGTAGCTTTGTATGCTTTTGCTCAATGACTTTGAACAATTATTACAGAAATATGAAGTTATGATGTTTTTTAAAAGCTAAATCTAACGGAAGGGGATTAAAATTATTGAAACCGCTGTGTTGCAACCAGAGTCCACAAAGAGAGGTTAAATAACTTATTGCACTGGAAGTATTTAGTAGGCCAGCATGAAATTTATTTTGGATTATAGCACTGAATTACCTTCAATAGGTTTTCTAAACTAAATGCACTATGCAGTCAAAACATTCGTCCGTTTTACTGGCCTGATCGGATAAACACCCACTCGATGGCAGCCATGTTTGCTTTGAGCTATTGAAGTCACATGACAAGGTCTCGACCAATCAGACATTTTTCGCCAGTGAAACCAGCAGATGAGCAAGCGTGGTACGCATGCGCGCGCCAAACATGTTTGATACGGCTGGAAAAACGAAAAAAATTTCGCCCAGCAAACACGAGAACAAAATAAATGTTTAAAGTTGTTTGATCGAATGTTTGATGGCCTTTAAATTTTATCACGCACGACCAAACACGATCAAACAGCACCAAGCCGGGTGGCCAAACAGTAAAATGTTTGACGTTGCTTGGTCGCCAAAAACTTCCCGTTTGGCCAGACCCTTAGAGACTAGGGACTTGAAGATCTACGACGATGACTTCGACGAAAGCGCTCCACAAAATATAATTTTGCACTATGTCTTAAGTCTTGGTGATCATTCCATCTCGTTCACGTTGCTTAAGGTGCGCATAGTATCCTAAAAATAAACTGGTACGAGCTATTTCAAATGATAGGTTTGCACATAGTTAATCGAGGGACTGGTTATGAAACCTTACTATTCAAAAGCGAGAACAATGTTGTTGCGAACGATGTTGAATGGATCTCTTTAGCTTGTACGTTTTGTTTTCCCATTTCAGACCACGTGATGTTACTCTAGGGAACTGTTTCTTTTAAATGTCGTCTTATGCACGTGCATATGCATGCATAACTTATGAAAAAGCAAAAGGAAAATTCCCTTGGGAACATCACGTGGTCTGAAATGGGAAAACAAAACGTACAAGCTAAAGAGGTCTATTGACCGTGACCCTGTACAATATTAATCTTTTGTTTTCGTTTCGCACGGGTTAGCTACGCATAATTTAATCGAAGGATTTGATTGGTTATCTTCTCGAAAAAAGGTGTGTTTTGTGCAGGGTCAATGCCAAAAATACGGACAAAGACATGAAACAAAGGAACTTGTCCAGTTTCATAATCATTTCCATGCATTAACTATGGTTTGCATTTTCATTAAAACCTCAAATTTGGTGATTTGGCGTCGTCGTTGTCGTACAGTAGTTGCACACAAATATGTGCAAACATGCGTGCCACACGTGCAACACGATTATTTTTCGTTTTTGAACCAATGGTAGTATTGCTTTGTGGCGGTGGCGTCATCGTTTCCGTAGCCATCAACGTTTCTTAAACTATCTAATCAAGCATCGACGACGGCTACGGCTGAGGCAACCCGCACATTACAATAGTAGCTTTTGGGAAATGACGAAAAAATAAATTTGAACGATGTACTTGCTGTTTGTTAACTTTTATCCATTAGATGGAGTTATGGAATCGTGGTGTATGAAATCTTTACAATACAGAGTTGAGGCTTACACTGAGGAAAATCGTCAGTTTATTGATAGGCAATATTTAAAGAACGGAGATAGTTGAAGTTCGAGATCATCGTATTCAGTTAACCCCTTTCAATCCCGTGATCTAAAAGTTCATTCTCCTAACTAGAGCGATATATTTCTTTGTTTGCTAGTCTTGAGAATTTGATGTTATATCAAAACAATATCCCTTAATTTAACTGGTAGTAATCTTCTAGCCTGCAGATCGAGCAGGCGAGATTTTTTGGAGCAAGCGCTGACAGAGTAAAAAGTTTACCCGCCATCTTGAATTTTTCACCCCATCCCCCACCGTCTAACATGGCGCTCGCAAGATTGTAACGCGAACTCGATCACCCCAACAAGCGAACTCAACCGGCCCAACAAGACGCCTGCGTTGCAGGATAGTAATCTTCATTCTCAATACTTCTTTAAAGAACAGTGTTTGAAATTGTGAGGAGAATGTACATGCTGATTACCCCTGAAGTCAGAGGGTTAAGAGCAGCAACTTGAAGTGCTTTTATCAATTTTTGTAGTCGATGACGAACGAGAAAAGCTTTTCAAACCTTTTAGTCTAGATAAAATAATATTTGTTTATAATACTCACTCGTATCATTGTATTTCTTTGAGCGTAGAAATTAACTCCCCTCAGAACTCCCCTGGAACGGCTTCTGATGCTGGCTCTTTTGTATTGCTTCTCGCTAAGTTGAAGATTTGAACGCATTTGGTTTTTCGATTACATTGTTGACATTTCGAATACGATATCTTTCCACAATTAACCTTTTTAAAATTGATTGGTAGGCTACCTTGCGTTCTTTAGTGCGATAACGTTGGCTGGAAAGGGAGTTTTGATACAGTTCAAATATGCGAAAGAAAAAAGGGGGAAAACATGCGTGAAAACTCAGTGCACGAGGGCACGTGCCAAGATTACAACGTGCATAACAATAGCGAAATGTACAAATGTTGCAGAAAAGAAAAACCCAAGAGAAGTTGGAAACAATAATTATGCAAAAATTTGGAGGAACAAACAAAGGGTGTTATGGTATTTTCGAAAAATGGCTGATTTTGATATATCTCGACGTTTCGCTTAAGTGTAAGCACTTGCTCCCTATTCCCAACAATGAAATAAGTGTAAGGCTTATCCTTTATTTTTTGGTGACGGGAAGTGCAGCTGTTTATCTTTACTTGAGCTCGAAGACCCGAGTTTAAGAGAGACTTTGTGACGTTACAGTGCGACGCACCGGCATGGCCACCTAAACAAAGTTTTTCACAAATTGTTCGCCAATCAGGATGTGTAAATTTGATTGACAGTCACGCTTCCTTGCAAAGTTCACGCAGTTGTAAGTTGAACAACGTTGCATGGGTTGTTGAGGTGACGTATTTACATGTAACTGTCAAATGTGAAAGTTTAGGGAATTTAAGAAACGACGACGGCTACGACTACGACAACGCCACAAAGCAATAATATCATTGGTTAAAGAGCATAAATAATCGTGCTGCACGTGCAGCACGGATTTTAGCAAATATCTCAGCGGTCCTCTGCATAACGACGACGTGAAATTACTAAATTTGAAGTTTTGACGACAACGTAAGCATGCAACAGAGAATCTTTCATTCTCTATTTTAACGTTAAAACCGCTCGTACCAATTTATTTTTAGGATACTTCGCCCACACTGTAGGACGTGAACGAGACTGAATAATCGCGAAAGACTTATGATGGAGCCAAGTTATATTTTGAGGTGACGTTTTCGTCGACCGTCGCCGTTGTAGATCTTAAATTCCCTTTTGTTGGGTGGCCACGGTAAGGTGCGTTGCACTGTAATTGTCTGTGTTTCCAAGTACGATTGATGTAGGGAAAATATCTGTTTACAAGCATTGCCTTTGTTATTCAAACGTGCCAACCACAGGAACAAAAGACCCCAGTGTTTCGAAAGCCAATGAGGCTCTGGTTGGCACATTGGGGAACTTAAGCAACGACAACAGCGACGGCAACGAGAACGTCACAAATTTGCATATTTTAATTAATAGTGGGCAAAAACAATAGCTTTGCACACCCTGTACGTGCTTTTTTCGCATTCGTCCGTTTCTTTGTCGTCGTCTTCAAAACAACAAGGTGAAATAGTCAGATTTGAGATTTTTTGAAGAACATCAGCACTTGAGGATAAATTTTCATGTTCTCCCCTAAATTAACCGCCGTTCCGACCAGTGTCATTCTTGGGAAACTACCACACCTTGTCATATTAATGAGGCTCGAAATGGTTTCTCCTTTTTTCAAACAAATAAACATATTCTGTCTTAAGATACAGTTAGGGTAATCATATCAAGACGAAATTCGGCCAGGGTATTAAGTACCCATCATAAATTTCTAACATCATATTTTCCCTAAAAATAACGTTACTATGGCAACGATATAAGGTATTTCTTTGAGCCTTATGGGACGCTTAAATCTTCCCAGCGTTACCAGATAATGTTAGAAAATATTTCTAAAATACTTAAAATTCAACAAAATCTTTAGGCCAGTTTTTCAGAAAAATAAGTTTTATTGCAAACATATAAACAAGTAAAGCTGCAAAATGAGGAAAAACGAGGGGATTTGAAGATCATCATTTACGCATGCGTTACCCGCTCAATCGAGTCCGCGCACGAGTGCAGCTGACCTGAGCAGCTCTTAGCTTAGAATTACTTGTGCTTGCTTACGCACGCGCGCTCAGCCGAAAACCCTTTCGAGCAAACTTAAAAAGGATGAAATAATCACAAAGTGATAGCAATACAACGAATTTACATTTTGAGATGACGTTCTCGTTGCCGTCGCCGTCGTCGCTGCTTAAATTCCCTATTAATGACAATACGTGACGTCAACAATATCTTTCCTATTGAAGTTGGGTCGAAGAGCAAGGGGACACTTCGTGACGCTTATTGAAATCGTTGAGCATCTAATCACGTGCGTTTCTGGGCATAAATCACGTGTTTTAAAAACGCATGCGTTAAAAATACGAAAGATCCTAAATGCAAGTTTGCTTACCAAAGAAAATGAACAAAACGAGACTTTAGCCCTGTCCCGCGCATGCGTCTTTCGAAAATTCGTAAGAGAACATTCTCGACCCCAGTGCTTACGCTGCTGATGCCGCGGTTATGCGCAGAAGAGCTCTGGGATCCTGATTGATATTGCAACGTCAGCAAAGCGAAAAGCTAAAATAATTAAAACAAGACACCAATAAATTTTTTATGATTTACTTTAATTAATATGATGTGCATTCAGTTTAGTGACATCGTTCTTTACTAATAATTCGGTGTCAATACTTAGTATAATAAACTAAGAGTTTTCAACTCTATATACTATTTAAATTGAAACTTTATAAATTCTATTCACTAGGTACAACTTGGCGGAAAAGCAGACTATCTCTTGAGAGTCTTTGAACAATATATAATAACGATGACTACAGTATAATAAAAAAAGGCACGAAAAGGAAAAATATTGATAAACGAACAAAATGTGACACGAAGAGAGATATTTATCCATGGTGAGTCGGGGAAGCTCGGGAAAAAACCGAAGGAGCAACCACTCGGATTTGTTCCGAATATCCCCGAATCACCATGGATAAATACATCTCTTCATTTCATTTTATTGCAGTTAATTAAAGTGCTACTATGACCAAAAAATCAAAAGGCTATTTTTCGATATATTAAAATTCAGCTTGATAGTGAGGCAGTGAGGACAAAGACAAAGGAAAGTGGATGATAGGTAAATATTTTTCACATTCATTCCAACGTGTTTCTACTGCTTTTGTCCTCACTGCCTCACTATCAAGCTGAATATTTGATATTTCGAAAATGGCCTATTCTTGTTTTTCTTTGAATTTGAAAACTATGTTAACTAAACACTGTGACCCAAGTCTTAAGCCTTGATATAAAAAAAAGAAATCTCTTTATTTCAAGTAGAATTTCCGTATTTAATGGTTTGCCATAACTAACTTCAAAATCGTGAAAGAGTTGGATAGAGGAGAAAACGAAGTCAAAGACTCATATGTTTAAGAATGCAATGCGACTGAATTAATATGCAGTACCGGAATTTCGGGCTGTTTTCATGTGACGTCATGGCGGCCATATTGGTGCCTCTAAACAAAGAAACGGCAGCCAAGTTGATGTCCTCAAATAAATCTCAGGGAATTGAGTTCTACTATCATGCAAACATTTTCTTTTGTTTCGGTGGAAAAACAAGGTTACTGATAACGTGAACTCCTTTTTTATGAAAATGCTTCCCTTTGTTTTAGCATGCAAATATAGTTGCTGGTCACACGAGCGAATACACTATTTTTAAGACCCCTTAATTAGATGAGTAATATATTCCGTTTTCCCCTCCTGACGTAAGACATCAGCGTAACTATGTTTTCTCTCTGTTTTAATTTTTTCTTGTTTTATGCCTTTGGACCATCTGAGTAAAATTTAAAAGCAAGAGTTTGGCGTCATTAGCGGAAAACAGCATATTCTCAGTTTTCACATTATGTAACGTCCGTCATGTTAGTGTCCCGACCCAATCCTTCGGAAAGTGAACCCTGTTAACTCGAACCAGTTTCAACGCTTCCAAGTTACGCTCTTATTAGAAGGATCGACACCACAACGTTGAATTATGAATTGGCAATATTGTGGTACCAAATGAAACACGAATTATCGCTGAACAAGATGCAGTCATTATTGTGACGTAAGATGTCACCGTGGCAACGGGCAAGCGCTGTAAAAACAACACCCTATATTTTGTCTTAAGTTGCTTATATCTCAAAAACGAACGCAGTGACCAACATTTTTTTATTTCTGAAAAGTAATCAGAAGGGCATGACGAAACTTTGTGCAAATTTTTAACAAATTATGTCGCGTGGATTCAGAGCCACCTTAATTTTGTGATTTCTTAAGGTAGCTCTAAAGAATTAAACTTTGCCGAAAGTTTCATCGTGGCCTTCTAATCACTTTTCAGCAAGTTCGTTTTTGAGATATGAGCAACTAAATCCAAAATATAGGGTGTTTTCCCATTTCGAAGATAACTTATTACGTCACAATAATGATCACATCTTGTTTGCAAATAATCGGTGTTTCATATGGTACCATAATATTGCTGTTACGTGATACAGTGTTGTAGCATTATTCGATGTAAACAGGAGTCTTCAAAGTGTTAAAACCCTTTCGAGCCTCCTTAACATGCAAATTTTCGTTGGGAAATGTGGCTGTTGATCACGTCACTGAGAACCAAAAATAATAGATTCATTAAAATGGTCCATGAAACCTTTGACACACCTGAAAACTGGCCATGTGCTTTAAACTGGAACAAAAGACAAAACAAAAAACAAAACAAAACAAAAAAAAACAAAACAAACAAAACAAAAAATAATTGGGAAGGAACAGAGTTTAATTTACGGAAAACTGGTTTGGCAAATGGCCGCCATTTTTTTGTCTTGGGATACCAAAATGGTCGCTTTGACGTCCTGAGCTTACATTGTATTTGATGTGAATCATTGCTTTAGTATAATTACATTGGTGGTTATTTGAAAAGTGTGCATTTTCTCTAAAACAAATACTGTCTTCGTCTCTCACCTCGACAAAACGGCTTGCGGCCATTTTGAAAAACCGCTTAGGTGATTATCGATTATCGCGTAATAATCACCTCAAGGGTAACCAATCAGCGCAGAGAATTGTCAATAATCACATATGTGATTATACTAAAGTTCTTTACTATGTGGCTCGCTATCTGTAGTTCCTTTGCGTGATCACTCATTCGAAATTTCGATTTGAGCTTACGAACAATCTGCACGGTGAAGTCCTCAACGCAAAGTTGCACTAATTCAATCAAGGTCCTCTACATTGCCATACAGATTGTCGTCGTATACATTCATGTAGATGATTTCCTGAAAGCAAAGGTAAGAATAACTATATTTAGATAAAGTTTCACAGCAAAATCTAACAACTGGGTTCGATTCCCAGATCCGAAAACATATGTGGGTTGAGTTTGTTTGTTCTCTACTCTGCTCCAAAAGAGTTCTCTCCGGGTACTCCGGCTTTCCACTCTTCTCAAAAACCAATATGATTTGATACGTATTAGTTTGATTTGATTCAATTTGTACACGACCCCACAAGCTATCCAGCTTTCAAGTGAAGCTATGATCCTCGCAGTTGTGAACTAATTTTTTGCAATTGCGTAGGGAAGACTGAAAAATTAAGGACTTCAACAAGGTTTGAAATTTTCAGGCTTCTCTACGCAATTGCAAAAAAATGCGAGGACCATAGCTTTACTTGATTTAATATCCGCAGTTCATATATGATCCATTTCAAA
>NC_090895.1:24322373-24349873 GCF_036669925.1 Montipora capricornis | reverse complement strand
ATAAAGACAGAACAAAGACGTTACCATAACATCAACCTACCAATAGTGAAAATTTCGTAAAGGACAATACCATAGCTCCAACTGAAAATAAAGTCAAAAAAGAATACAAGAATTACTCTAATTGTGATTATTCTGATTTCATCGAGTCTTTTCACAGGAACACAGTAAGCCCAACAAATTGACCTGCTCCAAACTGAGTGGCTTCATAGCTCAGTTGGTAGAGCAGTGCCACGGGCATCATAGAGGTCACGTGTCTTTAAGAGAATTGCTTAAATTGTCCATTGGATAAGTGCAAGGATCAATTCTCCATTTAGGTAAAAAAATAAAAATATAAAAAATAAAAAATAAAAACTTGTCACAGAAATGGCATAGCTAATTTAAGAGGGGCTTCTGACGAGGTGAGCGACCACAAGAAGATCTCAATCACTATGATGGAGAAAATTGTTTTTGGATAACGAAATTAAATCACGCAACAATTGATTGAGAAGAATGGGCACAGCTCATTCGACAACCTCGCAACTTCGTGCTGGTAACGAGGTTGAACAGTTGTCGCACACTCGTTCTGGGGTCGAGGTTCACCACTAAGTTTTCCTCCATTCGCAATGAGAAGGAGGTTAATGTTTGGCATACTCACACATCACTTTGTGTTGTGCATATCCCATAAAGTAACGACTCTATTGCAGTCCACTTTACTGGTAACCGACCCTGCAAATGAAATTTCACTTGTTACAAATTGATGCGATAAATCATTGGCAAAGCTCTTTCAGAAGTCAGCTGGAAGATATTCTCTCTCTCGCATCACATTAACGCAAGCGTTGTAGATCTGACCATTAAATTTATTTCACCTCTGATTAAAGCTTTTACTGCTGAAGTTTCAAAATTAATTGGGAAAAGTGTTCTCCAACCTCGTTCGATCGACCGTATTCGGGAATAGGAATACATGGAATAGAAGTTAGAAATCCTTCGTTTTTACGGAGATTCAAATTAAAAGTGTTAAATACCTGCTAAAATTCTCTTTTAAATACAACTTTATTATCCTTGTTGCCTCACAACGCCAAATTAACATACCGTTTAAAATCATCACAACACGTATTCTTATTCCGTAATAGCGTCAATCGAACGCACCCTTAATGGAATATTTTTCAGCTTCAAAGACATCATTATGACGTCATACAATTTTCTGTCATAAGACGGAAAATAAGGCTGCGAAAATGGCCAAAAAATCTATTTTTACTTAGACAAATTTTAGATGAACACGTGATTTAAAAAAAATTGACTTTTTCGTAACTGCAGAGCTTAAAGTGTACACTTCCCTTGCGAACAACCGGTGGTGAGCAGAAACCTTACACATACCCTCGATCGTTTAAAATAGATATCATTTTGCTGCACGTCTCTTGCCATTCCAAAATCGGTGATTTTACATGTTTCTTCTTCTCCTACAAGCACATTCCTGGCTGCCAAGTCTCGGTGAATTATCTACAGCGACAAAAATTTCGAAGTAATGATGCGTCAAATATCCAATTTTAATATCCAACACAAAGTGCCCCTTGAAGTCTTAGCATTTGCTACATATCTGCAACGACAATGTTAGTGTTAGTCTTATTTTTAAATTGGGTCAAGGTGGGTGGCTCTTAACTACAGAAAGACAATGATTGCTAAGAAAGATTTTTAGCCAAGAGTCCACAAAATGGTTTGCACTGAATGGTTCTTTGAAGTCACTTTTCCAATGAAGTCTGACATCACTTCAATCAGAACGCGCATACGCAATTAGTCCCAGTCCTCTGTCGTGCGTTTCAGAGAAAAACATACAAAAACTCACAGGAAACGAAACGACGAGGCGGTTTTTTCATCGGATGGAAACCATCCCATGATTTTTTCGTAAACAGTAGCATGGAATTCCTATTTGCAGAAAAAATGGACGTGATATTTTGAAAAGTGTATCAAAGGAGGGCCTTATGACGTCATAATTTTTTTGAAAAATAACCTTTTTAAAATCCATGGCACAGATTTTGTGTTAGAATGTTCTCATACTGTTGCATTAGAAAATTTGTGAAAAACATGGTTAACTCGCTGAGTTTTTAGGCATTTCTGTTTTGGTCGCGCGATTTACCAAATATGGTTGTGAGTCGAACCAGACAAAGAAATGTTAAATAGAAAACACTTGGCAAAAAAGGATAACTGTAGAGTTAAAGGGACTCGAGAAATGACTATTTGGAGGAGTCCATAGCAACGGTTTTGGTAGTTAAGTGCCACCCCTCTTAAGAAGCAGAGTTAAGTGGACACTTTAATTTGTGACGTCCATTGTCTGAATTCTCATCAACGATTGATGAAGAGCAAGGGGAACACTTTGCAGCGCTTATTGAAATCTGCTTGCATCCAATTACTTGCATGTCTGGACATATGCGCATGAGCGAAGTCAGCATGATTAAAATACGATTCAAGCGTACTTTTGCCAGCACCGACCGTTGTGGGAGTCCATATATATGTATATATTTTTTAATGTAGACGCACAAACTGATCGTACTTTCTAGGAACTGTAGCTCCTGAAATGATGGGGCACTCCCTAATCTGTACTCAGTCGTTTTTATGTCTAGAATTCTTTGATCCGTATTGTTCTCTACGGTAAAACGCGTAGAAGAAAGGAAAATTGTTCTTTCAATTCCATCCCCATTCAACTTTGCCATTGTGTATTCATGTCTTGAAATGTCTTCAACAGAATATGGCAAAATGTAAATAATCATAGTGTACGTTTGCTTTAATTGCTTGTTTGCATCCACGTGCTGAGATGGTCATGTCAAGGTACAAATAAATTACCAAGTTCTGCACGATGAGTCCTTTGAACGTTTTGTTTTGTACACCAAAATGGCTGATGTGACGAAACCATCAAAGCGAATCGTCAAGAGCGAATTAGTTAATAAATAATATAAAATACATTGAGGTCTCTTACACACTATCTACGTTTTCTGTTTCGTTAAAACATATGAAACAGTTTTACATTTACAGCGACCTCGACCATCCACCCTAGAAACTGTGAAACGAAGAGGTCATTTCACGAGAAATTGCAGATAGATTTGTTGTCTGAAACGTTTCTTTAATACTCGGGAACTTTAGTAAAAGTTTTCCGTTCTGAGCACGCACACTTCGAAAAATGCTCAGTACGGAAAACTTGTTCTGGAAGTCTAACTCGCCTTCCGATCTAAAGTTCCTATTTATCAATTAAGTACTACGACTCTAATTATGCCATTGTAATGAGCAATCCCGCGTTTCGAAACAGAATATTCAACAGAATTTCTAGATACCTTCCACGCTTCCAAATATGCCATACCATCAGCAATTTCCCCAGAAAACTTCAAAAGCTGCTCTGATGTAAGAGAACTGCTCGGTTTAATGTCAGGGTCGTTGAAATATTGGTCATCAAGACCTCGACTCCTCTTCAGAAATCCGAGCAAATCACCGTATGGAATATACTCGAACATTACCATGATTGGATCTGCAGAGTTTTAAAATAATTAAGAGAAGTAAAAAGCCTCAGTAGTGACATCTAGAACGTTTGAAACAGTTGTCGTTCAATACCAAGTGTCTGTGGTGGGTCACAGGTAGTATTCAATATCTTTCCCAGAATCTGCTTTTCTTTCGGTCAGCACCAAGAACTCGGACTCTGGCCACTTACTTCCAAATGCACAGTCGTGGTAAAGGTCCAAATTAGTAACCGTTGACAACCACTGTTGTTTCAAATTTCTGAACATGCGTAGACGAGGCGGAAGTCCGTGATTTGCGTACTTCCTTCCTTGGAAGTGGCCAAAGTCCGTGTTATTGGAACTAAACAAAAGAAAAGCGGACTTTGGGGAGGAGGCTGATGTTGTACTCGGCATAGGTGTTTAAACAAAGAACGCAGAGACCAAATTAACGTAGCAGGGCTATTTGGCCAAGAGGAACACGTTTTGGGGGCCAACTTTCACGCTAGTTATCAAACATAACTATATACTTATATGAAATGTTCGTAACTAGCTAGATGAACGCAAGATTTTGATATCCAAAACAAAGTGTCCTGCTAACTCTAAGCATTTTGCTACCTATTTCCAACAATAAGGAAAGCCGCTCGTTTGTCGTTCACATCGATGAGATACCAATTTTGGACAGAGATCCAAACTGGTTCACGAGAGGAGTATGGGAGGCAGTTTATATCAGATCTCACAAACGGACCTTACACAAGGGAGGTACAATCTCCTGGAGATCTAGAACGAGGCTAATCGGGTCACAAGTCATATGACACGTGACTTGAGCAATTTCATAGAGATCAAGACTCATCCAGGAGAGTCGAATACACAGTTTTTTTTTCCTTGTGGGTATAGTTTTAAGAAATTTACAATTTCTATATTAAAAAGTATCAGGGATACAGTTTATTTTAAGGATATGATAAATGGAGTTGTTAATCTTTTCCAGAGAACCGGAGTTTAGGGGATATTCTTTGACGTTAAGTGTCTGTATTCCGAGAAGGGAGCGATGTTCAAGTTGGGAAAAAGAGCGAGACTTCGTGATGGTTATAAAAAATAGCGTACATGAGAAACCTATCACTAGGAGCGTACAACTTCAATGTATTTGTAGAACGGCGTTTTTACATACCGAGTTATTTTTAGATTGATTTTCCCTCGAAACCAGACCTTTCCAGCTAATCACAAGTCTTTCATGAGAAATTATCACCCATGGGATTTAAGAGTGGTCACTTGTGCAAGCTAAATCTTATTTAAGATCTCGTCGAAAAATAGCTTGATCTGTGAAAATGCCGTTACATATACCTATTATAGACCTAGTATTGGGCTAGTATTGGCCTAGTATTAGTATTGGAGTTGCACGGTCCTCGTTACGGGATCCTGCGTGCATCTAATTAGGTGCATATCTCTTATCATCATCCGGAGTCCTACAAAAGCAACCAAATAAAAAAAGCGTAGGACCTTAAACCTACCAGCTCCTTCCCGTTTGGATTAATTACGATTCCTAAGAGGAAGTCATGACACTCAACTGTGCAGGCATTTATCCGTACGGCAATAAGGATAAGATAAGGTAGAAAGACGATACACCAAGGAGAAACAACGGAAGAAAGGGCCGCTGGGGTTGGTCGCAGCCCTTCGGGGAATCGTGGCAGGAAGAAGACAAGATTACGACAAAAGAAAGTGATTTATCAACTCCGTGGGGGACAGAAAGATGATGATGATGACCATAAAGTGGGTGACGACGATGAGAATGATGGAAAAAGCTGATTGAATTTCTAGTTTACTAACATATAGGCACATTCCTTTGGAAGGGCTGTATAAACAATTCATTTCTAGTTCCAGAATTGCTCTAAGCAACAAAAGAGGCTCGAAAAAAATATTTTGAATCGTTTTGGTCTTCTGTAAGGGGCAATTATCCTCGCCCCCATGATGGTCACCGTCATCTTCTTCGCATTTGTTATCATTATCTTCGTCGTCAACCCGTCGGTGTAGGCATCTTTGTTACTCGTAGCAACAAGGAAACGTTTTAATAGTACTACTTTTCTAGAGATAATTTTCGTCATCATCGTTATTCGTCATTATAACCTTCTTTGTCATCATCATCGTCGTTTTCATCTTGGTCGTCGTCATTATCGTCATCGCCGTCGTCGTCTTCGTCGTCGTCACGATCATCATTGTCGCTGTCGTCTTCGTCGTCGTAGTCGTGGTTGACGTCTTCGTCGTTATAATCATCCTTGTCGTCATAGTCGTCGTTGTCGTCGTCATCACATCACCCAAACAATTTTCGTCATCACTTATCATTAACATCATCATCATCATCATCATCATCATCATCACCATAATAGTCATTGACATCATCATCCTCTTCATCTAATTGAACTCTGATAATAATTCATTTGACTTCCTGGCCCGGGTTTCTCGAAGCATGGTTAGCGCTAACCACCGTTAAATACCATGGAAACATATACGGTTTTGATACCTCTTTACCAACAGTTAATTAGCGCCGCTAGCCAGACTGCGAGTAACCGGCCTCTGACCTGCTAATGTCCAAACATTCTTCGTCAAAGAAGGTGAGTTACCATGCCTGAAATCTAACTACTTTCAACAACAAAGCTTACCTGACAGAGTCACAGCTCCCATCAATCGTATAATATTAGGATGTTGAAGCTGTTTCACAAGCTCATACTCCGCCAAAAGATCTTCTTTGTTGGACTCCGTTGCTTCGACTAACACAATAACAAAAGAGTCAGTCTTAGTTCACACCATATCATATCATACGGGCGAACTCGTAGAAATGAAAATCCAGGCCACAGATAACTTTATCCGACAGTTTTCATCTGTGTACAGATTTTAGGATTTGTTCACGCAAACCGTTTATTAATGATGGTAAAAGGACTAAGTGGAGTCAGGAATCATACGAGTGATTAACACAATCGGACGACCTGGTAGCGGGAGTCCGATTTGTTTAATCGCGAGTACGATTACAGACCAAATAGGACGACACGAAGTCTTGTTACCAATTAATCACAACCATTACAATTTCCGAGAAAACAAATGCATTCCTTTTTCACCGACTAATGTTACAAATTTGTCCATTTTGCAAAATCCCCAGTTTGGTAGGGTAGGTGGTTGTTGCTATGGTTATTGCGATAAATTCTGCGATTGGTGGATTAAGCTGAGAGCACTTAATATGATTGGCTGATGTAACTGTCCGATTACAGCCAACTGTCCGATTTTACCGTCCAATTACAACCCTCCACAATAATTACTGAAAAAACAAAGCAGTTAATGAACCAATCAAATTTGAGAAAATTGTAATGGTATGATTAATTTGCACATATGTGGTACCCTCTGATACAGCAACAGTCAGATTCCCATTCATTGGCATAGTCGTCACAAACAGACCCAAACAATCAAAGCCTTAAATTTACCAGAGGCTAGAACAAAAAAGAAGCGCATGAATTTCTAAGGCTTAACAAGAAGGCACTTTGTGACACTTTGTGATGTGTAGGGAAAGTGCCATGAATTTCATTATGCATGTGTATTGGATATTCAAGCCTCTGTTACACTCGCAATTTTGTTGGGAAAAAAGCTCTCACATATATATGCATTTCGAAACAAAATTGATTGACATAAAACGACAAGAATATGCTAATAATAGAGATAAAGTTTCTCACTGCCAACGTTTTCATTTAAGGCTGGCTTTAAAACGTCGGCAGTGAGAAACTTTATCTCTATTATTAGCATATTCTTGTCATTTTCTGTCAATCAATTTCGTTAGTTCCCAGTCCGTAGAGTTGTTTTTTTTTAAATTTAAATTTCGAAACAAGTTGCTTGATGGGTGTCACACCAGGCAACATTTCTTGCGACTTGACCGGTTTTCGATGATCACATGAGATTAAAGGAAAATAATAATAATAATAATAATAATAATAATAATAATAATAATAATAATAATAATAATACTGAAAGAATAATACTGAAAGAGAAGAAAAAGGTCAATAAATATCGTGATCTAGCCTTTGAAATCAAAACCCTCTGGAAGCTGAGAAAGGTTACCATTACTCCAATTGTTATAGGAGCATTGGGGACCTATACAGACAGACTGGAAAAATACCTAGAGGATATCCATGTTGGGCTTCAGACCCACACAATGCAGAAGACCGTGCTGTTGGACTCAGCCCGGATCCTGAGTCACGTTTTGGATTGCCTAGGCTGCTTGTTGCAGCTTGCGCCAGAACTTCCAGCATGATATAATAATAATCATAATAATAATAATAATAAGAAGAAGAAGAAGAAGAAGAAGAAGAAGAAGAAGAAGAAGAAGAAGAAGAAGAAGAAGAAGAAGAAGAAGAAGAGGAAGAAGAAGAAGAAGGAGAAGAAGAAGAAGGAGAAGGAGAAGGAGAAGAAGAAGAAGAAGAAGAAGAAGAAGAAGAAGAAGAAGAAGAAGAAGAAGAAGGAGAAGAAGAAGAAGAAGAAGAAGAAGAAGAAGAAGAAGAAGAAGAAGAAGAAGAATGTAGAAGAAGAAGAATGGAAAGAAAAGCCACTACGTGGACAATTTGTAAGAGAGACTGAAGACCAGAGTAATGAGGAAACATGGAGCTGGCTGAAGCAAGAAGTCTTAAGAGAGAGACAGAAGCACTAATAATTGCTGCCCAAGATCAAGCATTACGGACAAATTATATTAAAGCAACCATTGACAAATCCCAGATAGATGCTAAATGTCGAATGTGCAGAGACAAAAATGTTCAAAATTGGCACAGAAATAATACAAGAAAAGACATGATAATGTGGCCAGGGCAATTCACTGGGATCTGCCGGGAAAATGCGGGTTCCGCCGGAATGATAAATGGTACAATCACGTCCCTGAGAGCGTACAGGAAAATGAGAACTACAAACTCCTTTGGGACTTCAGCATACGGACAGACCATAACATCGAGGCTAGGAGGCCAGATCTAATGCTTGTTGACAAAAGCAAGAAAAGCTGTCATATTATAGACGTGGCAATTCCAGAAGACAGTGGAGCAAAGGAAAAGGAGGCCGAGAAGGTTGAAAAGTATCAAAATCTGGCCAGAGAATTGAGGAGGATGTGGGAAGTGAAAACCAAAGTCGAACCAATTGTATTGGTGGCTTTAGGAACAGTGCCATTGCGACTGAAGGGCAGCTTAAAGGGCATAGGAGTAGACACATCAATTACCTTAATCCAGAAGTCTGCATTGCTGGGATCAGCAAGGATACTAAGAAAAGTATTGGAAATGTAAAGGACAGGTAAAAGAAACAATTTGGTGTTCATTGGCAACTTGTTGTTGCCCGACACCACAAATTTACCAGCTGTTAAAAACTTAAGCTGAGCAGTATGACTATGAAATAATAATAATAATAATAATAATAATAATAATAATAATAATAATAATAATAATAATAATAATAATAATAATAATAATAATAATAATAAATGAACAACAAGATTTTTGGGTGGAATGTCTGTGGAAGGGTATGTTACACTGGGCAATATATCGTACAACGTGTGCCGCAACCAAATTTGCGGTACAAGCAGCACGAAAAATTGCCTAGTGTAACATAGGTTTATAAAAATGAGACCCCGCAAGAGATCTATCTTTGACTCCTTATATTTCCTCATTTTGTTTTACCTTTTGGAATTTTAATAGCCACAATTCCAAGGTCATCTACAAACGCCTTAGCGACAACGCCAAACGCCCCTTTGCCAATGTACTTCTCGATGCGAACTTTTTCTCGAGGGTATTCCCATTCAGGTTTATGTACCTGCTAAAACAAAAAAACGGCGCGATAATACTTTTGAAATGACTTATTAACTTAGCATTTTTCAAAAATAACAGATATTCTATCGGAGTCTTCTGACTTTTTTCGAGAAATCTTTTCACTTTTTTTGAGAAATCTTCGTTTTTAAAGAATTGGTATCTTGATCCTTAGTGGTAAAGTGAAAAGAAGCGGTTTGTAAGACGTAGAAACTCCGAGTTCAAATCCAGTCCACAGACACGACTTTAATTTTCCTTATTTTCTCTGCTACCACAAGTCATGGGGCAAAGTCTCCTAAATTAACGATAACAGTAAATTCAACAGAAACTAGAAATTAACTTTTAATAGTTAATTTAGAGGAGAGATCATGTTAACACAATAAACGCCAGGCCAAAATTTGCGATTTTCCTGATAAACTAATTGCTAGCCAACGGGGCGCTTGTCCAAAAATGCGCCCAATTTTGACATCTAACAAAATGCGTCCCTTCAACAAGTCTAAGCATTTGCTATCTCTTTGCAGCAATAAGGTAAGGGTAAAAGTTAACGTTATTTGTAGATTAGGGTAAATGCAGTTGTTCATTCTTACGTGAGAAGCAACATTTGGGGGACACTTTGTGACGTTAATTGTCTGAATTCCCAGACACGAGTGATGTTACGTTGAAGTTGGCGAAAAGAAAAAGGGGACACTTTGTGACGCTTATTGAAATCCGCTTGCATCTAATCAGCGTCAATCCTGGGCATATCGTGTACTCCGGTTTTCCTCTTTCCTCAAAAACCAATATGATTTGAAACTTAATTTGATTTCATTTGCTATTCAGCTTTAAACATTATCATGTGAAATAAAAATCTATTATTGTTATTATTATTATTATTGTTATTATTATTGTTATTATTATTGCTATTATTATTGTTATTATTGTTATTATTATTATTATTATTATTATTACTAATAAACTAAATTCTAAATTGTTCTGTCGCAAGTGGCTTTAAGCCAAACCTTGGTCTAATAACTTCGATAGAAACTCACGTGTATCAATATTTATAATTTATCAAATAGATTTAAGCAGGACGAGATATCCAATTGAAATTTGCAATGACAATCTTTAGAAACCATCTAGTCCAAGTAAATGTAAAAAAGCCAACTCTTTCAAATTTCAATCTTAAGATGTTCGGGACAAAAACTACCCTTAGTACTTTAACATCTTTCTTGGTGACGAAATTAGAGCTGCGAAAAAACTTGTGAACAATTTTTATGTGTTTATTTTCAGTATTCGAATAAAATCGCTTGTTTTTATCATTAGATGTTTATTTTCAGTGGTGACAAAGTAATCTATCTCTTCACAGTTTCCCGTGGTATTACGCGAAACTCAGGCTGCTACAGTCCGCTGTAATGATGAATTCTACTTATTAATTGAAAATCAACTATTTGAAGATGATAATCTGAAGTCAAAAGGCAATGTTCCTTTCTACACATGACCTCTGCCCACACATAAATTATGTTAGTGTTGCTAATAATACAATTTCTGACAAGAGCTTTTTGAAATCTTTAGAGGAAGGCTAACAACCCCTTTAGGACCGGGGAAGGTCTGGATACAGCCGTAAAGCCGCACCGAAAAAAAAAAAAAAAAAAGAAAGGAAATAATCCCGAAAGCCTTTATAAAATTATTTAACATAGTGATGTGATTTCCTAAAGGAGGTTGCTTTATTAAAAATGAAATTAAACGATTCCGACCTTATGACATCGCTGCAATCTCCTGATTGTAGAGCTGATGGCTTCGAATGTTGGTCGATCATTTGGATCGTTTTGCCAACACTCGCACATCAGGGCATAGCTGAAGAAAGATCAAACCAGAAAATCCAGTTTTTCAAGTATTTCGAGACAAGAGTAGCACGGTTGCTGTCTCATACCAACTTTGCATGTCGCCTGCCTGCCTCAAGTAGAGTAACCTCAATGCTTTTATGTCAAACTACGTCTGTCAAGCCTTATATAAGACCACGTACAATTAACGTTCTCTACTTTTCAACCAATTCTACCAATAAAAAGTAATGCCAACTATGACCATTCATATTTATTTTAGCTCGGAGTGTACAGTAGACCTACGGCTTAACGTCCAGATGAAAGATGACGAAAAAGTGCCATCAGTTGAAGAGACGTAACTACACGAACAGGAAACCGTTGATACACTGATCAATTTCATTTTCAACACCATTGCGAGACAAGTTGTATGAAACACTGCCCAATGCAAAACAGCTTTCAACGGCCAAAAAACTCGCAAACTCTTGTCCTGTTGCGCAGCGCAACAGCCATGTGTGCAACTTGCTTTCCAATGTTGTCCATGGCAAACAATTGCGCATGCTGGGGATGCCGGGGGGTGAAAGGGGGAGGGAGGATTGCAGGGGGTAGGGGGGCGCAGTGGTGAGAGCACTTGCCTCCCATCAATGTGGCCCGGGTTCGATTCCAGACTCGGCGTCATATGTGGGTTGAGTTTGTTTGTTCTCTTCTATGCAACGAGAGGTTTTCCCCCGGGTACTCCGGTTTTCTTTCTCCTCAAAAACCAACATTTGACTTGATTTGCGTTGATTGTTAATTTCAGTTTACGGTAACCCCAATTAGTGCTGCACCGCTAGAACGGCTAGACCCTTTCCTTTCCATTGTTCGGGCTCTGGAAACGAGAAAGAAGCAAAGAGCGCGCCGAAATATTTGCGTTTTTGGCCTTTAACAAGCTTAAATGGCGTTGCGTGAAAAGTTGCGCGAAAATTTAATAAAACGAAACTGCGCCTTACTCGCCGGAGGACAGCAAAGACCACTAACAATACACCATGAAAAAGAGCAACACCAACCTTTTGTTAGATAAACACGAACAATCGAGATCAAACAGTTACTTACATTTCATCATCCAAGTGTACCGGTTGAGGCATTCGGTAGTTATCCTTTAACATATAAGGAATCCGATGATCTTGAATATTTGGATAAGGATTACCACCTTAAACAGAGTGTGAAAACATCCATTGTCACTTTTTTGTTATCTTTGGTGGCAGACTCCTCCAATCTTAAAAACACTGGCTGTGCTTTCCTCCTAATTCCTGCCTGTCTGGCTGGCTATATGCCCTTCCTATGTTAAGGTCCAGGCTGGTCTGCACATGTCTGATCTTGGCGTGCCATACTTCTCCAAGATTCTGTGTCATGACAGAGTCGACAGCACCTCCACTGTAAGGTGGCTGTCACCACACAAGTCATACGTATCCCCTTATGTGAGGGAATTCATATTTTATGTATAGGAAATTGTACAAACACGGATACATTTTGGGATTTATGGGAACGAGTGATGTTTTGAAAGCTCTGAAGCTAGTGCAATTTAAGAACTTTCAAAACACCACGGTTGACCATAAATCACGAAATTCACGGGAAAGTTCACACTATCTTTATTTACTTCATATTCAACAAAATTACTTCATGAGGGTCTCCAATGTGGTTCTTTAATCCCGCCATCCCGACCAAAATTTCTCTTCATCGCGAAATCCGAACGTTTTTATCGGTCAATCCCGATCCCGGTCATGACGTCACAGCACGATGTCCAAACTTCGTGGTCAGTTACAACAACAGTTGATTTAGAATACACCTTGTAAGTTATTTCCACTGACCAACCATGATCCATTTGACCTTAATTCTAGCATTCGCATGCAATCACACTTTTGAAACCGAAATGATACGTGATTGTCCATTATAAGTAGTGTTTGAATCTTTTCATATTTTCCACTTTGTTAAACTCGGTTGTAAGTTTAGCAGTGCACAGGCCTACACGACTCCCTAGCGCGTGTTTTAGCCTTTCGGTTTTGTAATTTGAATCCCACGAGTATATATTTGATTGACCACCCTCTTTTTGTAATATATGAGGGGCGGGTCTTTTAGATTTCTTTGAGCAATGGTTGTCGCTCTATTAACTGCCAGTCTTTCATGAGGATTTGTTTCAAGTTCGTCGTTAAATTGAATTAAATGCGAAATCCAAGACTATAATGGTAAGATACAGGTAGAGAACAAAGAAGTTAGAAATACATCAACCTACCAATGGTGAAAATTTCGTAGAGGACAATACCATAGCTCCATCTGAAAATAGAGTCAAAACAGGATGACCAATACAAGAGTTACTCGAACTATACGGTAAAAAATCTTGTGTCACCAATGGTATAGCTAATTTAGGAGGAGCTTCTCGCTGCGGCGAGGTGAGCGACCTCAAACCTCGGTTGTTCAAAAGGTGGATAACCCTGTCAACCGGATAAACCACTTTCCAGCAGAACCGATTGAGTTATGCAGAACTGAGGTATGAAAAACTTTGGCCAAAAGACCTTAATCGTTCTGATTTAGCGAGATGTAAAAGCGGACCTTTAAGAGAGAACTGTTTTTGGCTGACAAAACTGGTCAGGAAACGAGGTCGAACAGTTGTGGCGTACTCGTTCTGGGGACCAGGTTCATCACTAGGTTTTCTCCATTCGTCTTGAGAAAGAGGTTGATGTCTGCCATACTCACACATCACTTTCTGTTGTGCATATCCCATAAAGTAACGACTCTATTGCAGTCCACTTTACTGGTAAGCGACCCTGCAAATGAAATTTTAGTTGTTACTAATTTATCCGATAAATCAGTAACAAAGCTCTTTCAAAAGTCAGCTTGAAGATTTTCTCCCTCACATCATATTAACGCAAGCATTGTAGACCTGACCATTTCAGCTCTGATTAAAGTCAAAAGTTGACTTGTACTGCTGCTGCGTGTGTAAATTGTTAATTTCAGTTTACAGTGTCCCCAATTATTATTGCTCCAGCGCCAGAACGACTAGAGTGTTAAATAGAGTTCCTTTCCTTTCCGTATTCGGATAAAGGAATACATGGAATAGAGGTTAGAAATCCTTTGTTTTTTCGGAGATTCACATTAAAATTGTCAAACACCTGCTGAAATTCTCTTTGTAACATATCTTTATTACCCTTGTTGCTTCACAACGCCAAACATACCGTTTAAAATCACTCCACGTACACTTATTCCGGAATTGGGTCAATCGAACGCGCCCTTAATGGAATATTTTTTCAGCCTCAAAGTCATCATTATGACGTCACACAATTTAAAATGGCGACGACAGAAAATAAGACTGCGAAAATGGCAAAAAGATTATTTTTAATCCGACAGACTTTAGATGAGCCCAGGATTACAAAAATGTGACTTTTTTGTAACAGCAGAGCTTGAATTTTAAAATATAAAAAAATGTCTGTAATCAGAGCGCAATTAAAATAATTAAAAGGGGGATATTTCGTTCGCAGTCCACCGAACTTCGTCAGCCACAATGCAAATTTCAATGTTAACAAGGGTTATATAATGATCCCGAGGGAGCTAAGATGGTGTCATCGATGCTTGCTAATTGGAAGCCATTGTCTCTGTTCAAAGAGGGCTTATGTAATCTTATCTCAATTGCATCCCTTATGCGGCGTTTGAATGTGTTACTTTACGTGGCAAGAACTTGAAATTTACATTTTGGCTGACGATGTTCGGTAGATCCGAACAAAGTATCCCACTTTTAAGTCTTCTGAGGGTCTTTCTGCAGGTAGCGGAAAGCATTGTGTTTTTGGTCAGTTGGGATTAGTCTTTATTTGGAGTTGTTTTGTTTTCACTCTTTGTTTATTTTGTTTCACGTAATTTCCGCTCCAGTACCTGCAGAAGCTTCCTCTTTAAATTACTCTCTGAGTAATCCAATTTTGTATTTTAAACTCATGATTACAGAGCAGGAAAACAATATTTTTGATGATACAGAACTTGAAGTGTTTACTTCCCTTGCGAGGAACCTCCGGTGACCAGAGACCTTACACATACCCTCGATGATTTAAAATAGATATCATTTTGCTGCACGTCTCTTGCCATTCCAAAATCCGTGATTTTACATGTTTCTTCTTCTCCCAAAAGCACATTCCTGGCTGCCAAGTCTCGGTGAATTATCTACAGAGTAAAAAGTTTAAAGTGAAATATCAGTACAACTTTGATATCCAACCGCTTAAGGTGTACCTTTAAGTCTTAGCATTTCATACATATTTCCAACGATAACGTTAGTGTTAGCGTTATTTTTAGGTGATGTAGCAGCTCTAGTAACATATAATGTGATTGGCTAGCTACCATAGCCAATTATAAAATAACTAGGATAGTACGCGCACTTTCATTGGTCAATAGCTGCGTTTAGATGAGAGTATGTAAACGCGGCTGTGAGATCTCACGAATTTTGATTGGTTATGTATTGTCAGAAGCGCGTTTTGATTGGTTGGTAGGAAATATGAGCGAGTGTCAAGAAAATCTGTTTCAATCAAAAAGTGAAAGAAGCCATTTGTTGAATTATCTTTGAGAAATATTTTATATAAGCAATAGAAAACTTTTTTTCCTATGTTTGCATAGCTTGATATAAACACTCGAGGGGTGGGGAGAATTCGAGACAGTTATGCAAACCCGAGACGAAGTGTTTATATCAGACTATGTAAACACGGAAAACGTTTCCTATTGCTTAAAAGCAAAAGACTAAACAGTTGAAACAGTGACTTCAAAACAATAGAAGCTGCTTATAATGCCAAACAATAGCAGGTTATAAGAGCTGCTACATTACTGTTATTTTTAGGTTTGGTTAAGGAGCAGAGCTTAGTGGACAATTTTTGACGTCAATTGCTTGCATTCTCATGAACGATTGGTATTGAAGTTGAGGAGAAGTGCCAGGGGACACTTCGTGATGCTTATTGAAATCTGCTTTCATCTAATTACCTGCATGTCTGGACATGTGCGCCGTGATTCAACGTGCCATATTGTATTTATGTCTTGTAACGTTTTCCACAGAATATAACAAAATGTCAATAATCATATTCTACTTTCGCTTTAATTGCTTGTTTGCATCCACGGGCTGAGACGGCCATGTCAAGGTACAAATAAAATACCAAGCTCTGCACGATGAGTCCTTTGAATGTTTTGTTTTGTACACCAAGATGGCAGCTGTGACGACACGATCAAAGCGAATCGTCAAGAGCAAATTAGTATAATAAATAATACATAATACATTCAGGTCCCCCCACACATTACTGCGTTTTCGAAAATCTACTTTTCTGTTTCGTTAAAACATATGAGACAGTTTAATTTACATTCACAGCGACATCGACCATCCACCCTAGAAACTGTGGAGCGAAGTGGTAATTTCACTAAAAATTGTAAAGAGATTTGTTTCCTCATTAAAACTCTGAAAATTTACCTTAACATTTATCAATTATTGTACTACGATTCTAAATTTGCCATTGTATTGAGCAACCCTGCGTTTTGAGACAATATTTAACAGAATTACCGAATACCTTATTCGCTTCCAAATATGTCATACCATCAGCAATTTCCCCAGCAAACTTCAAAAGCTGCTGTGGTGTAAGAGGACTTGTCGGTTTAACGTCAGGGTCATTGAAATATTGGTCATCAAGACCTCGACTTCTCTTCAGAAATCCGAGCAAATCACCGTATGGAATATACTCGAACATTACCATGATCGGATCTGCAGAATTCCAAATAATTAAGATAAGTAAAAACCCCAGTAATGATAACTAGAACTTTTGAAACAGTTGATGTTCAAGAACATGTCTCTCTGGTGGATAACAGGTAGTACTCAATGTGGTCCTTAAAGTCCGCTTTTCTTTTGGTCAGCACCAAGAACACGGACTCTGCATGGCCACTTCCCACCTATGCACAGTCGTAGTGAAGGTCCATTTTGTAACCGTTAAAAACCACTGTTGTTTCAAATTTCTGAGCATGCGCAGACGAGGCGGAAGTCTGTGATTTGCGGACGTCCTGCTTTGGAAATTGCCAGAGCCCATGTTTTTTAATTGTGCTGACCAAAAGAAAAGCGGACTCTGAGGACGAGCTTGAGGTAGTACTCGGCATAGGAGCTTAACCAAACAGCGCGGGGACCAAATTAACACAGCAGGGCCATTTGGCCAAGAGGAACTCGTTTTGGGGGTCACTTTTTGCGCTAGTTATCAAACATAACTATATACTTTTAGTATCACGCAGCTGGTGGACTAATGTAAATCCGGCGTTTTAATGCGGGTCAATAGAGAAGTTAAGCATGACGTTTGCGGCCATCGGCAAACGGGAAACGGCAGTTTCCTGCTTATCATAAAAGCGTGAAAATTCTCTCATTTTAACTTGTCTCGTTCCTTTGGGAAGTTGCTTGATATCTGAAGCTAACAGGACTGAAATTAGCTAATATCAAGAAGGGTTTTTACATTTTTGGCAAAACCCTAACTTCACTCCGACGTTTGCCATTTGGCGTAAACGTCATGCTTTAACTCTCTAATAGCCCATTCGGCTTCGCCTCATGGGCTACTGACCTTTAGCCCTAGTCCTTGCGGGCGAAGGATCATGTTTGATATCAAACACAAAGTGTCTCGTTAAATCTAAGCATTTGCTAACTATTTCCAACAATAAGGTAAGTCGTCCGTTCGTCATTCGCATCGATCGACGAGGTACGAATTTTGGACAGGGATCTGAACTGGTTGACGAGGGGAGTGCGGGAGGCAGTTTTTATCAGATTTCACAAATGGATCCTACACGAGAGGAAGGGAGGTACAATCTCCTGGAGGTCTGAACGAGGCTGATTGGATCACGACACGTCACTTGAACAATTTCAGAATGATCCTTATTAGAGTAATTTTAACAAATTTATAACTTTTACATTAGAGGTAAAGGTAAAGCCTCTTTATTTAACGTCGGTAGTTCCTTCAGTTACGAAACTGGTATCAGTGGGAGCCGACGGCGCGCCCTTTTTGCCCCCCTCCCTCTGTCAGTGCTCCATTTTACGGGGATTTAAAGCCATAGCTACACGGAGCAGAGAAAATTCGAAACAGACGTTGAAATCACTGAAGATTGAACCGGAGACCTCTTGCTCCGATCTTGCTCCGAATGGCGAGCACTAACCAACTGACCTACGCCTGCTTCTCCAATACAGACGATTAACGTCACAAGATGTCATTGAAACGTGAAACAAAATATTACACTATAACTGTTAAAACGTGTTATCGAAAAATGTTAAAACCTGATAAGTGATAAAATCTATTGACAAGTGTTAGGGATAAAGTTATTTTAGGATATGATAAATGCAACTGTTTGTCTTTTCCTGTGCACAAGGGTTTCGGGGACATTTTGTGAAGTTAATTGTCTGTATTCCGAGAAGAAAGCGATGTTCAAGTTTACCGGGAAGAAGAGCGAAGGGACACTTCGTGACGCTTATTGAAATCAGCGTACATCAGGAGTCCATCACTAGGAGAGTACAACTTCAAGGTATTCGTGAAACTGCTTTGTTAGATACCGACTCATATTTAGGTTGATTTTCCCTCGAAACGAGACCTTTTCAGCTAATCACAAGTCTTTCATGAGAAATTATCACCCATGGGATTGAGAATGGTCCCTCGTGCAAGACCGAATCTTATTTACTATGTCATCGAAAAATGGCTTCATCTGTGAAAATGCCGTCACAAAGACCTAATACTAGGGAGCTTAAGCACGTGCATTTTAAAGACGCAACCAGGAAGAGAACATTTCGCGTGCCAGGACGGTAATGTCTCCCAGATTTTTATACTAATTATTGCTAATGGATAAAAGATACTTAGCAACGTAAATGTGGTTGTGTGAAGATAAGTTAAAAGAGAAAAGAGCTCACATCCGGTTGCCGTCCGCGTCTCAGTAACGTGCGTGCTTAAGGTGGCTCAAACCTGTTTCAACACTTGAAAGAAACATCTTATCAGAAGGATTGACACTAAAACACTTTAGCAGTTTCATGTTGCCAAGGTAACTTGTTACGTCACAAAATGATGGATCTTGTTCAGCAACAATTGATATTCCACATGGTACCATAACATTGCTGTTACGTGATAAAGTATTGTAGTGTCCAGCCTTCTAATAACAAGGTCTCTTCAAGAAGTTGAAACTGGTTTGAGCCACTTTAAGGTCCCTATTATTCATAATTGGAGTTGCACGCTCCTGGTTATGGATACCTGCGTGCATCTAGCTCAAGTTACGTGCATTTCTGGGTATATATCTTATGATCATCCAGAGTCTTACAAAAGCAACCAATTAAAAAAGGCGTGGGAGCTTAGCCCTACCAGCCCCTTTCCGTTTTCGTTATCTGCGGTTTCTAACAGAACGTCATGACACTACAATGGGCAGGCATTTATTCGAACGGTAATAAGGATGAGATAAGGTAGAAAGAAGATACCCCAAGGAGAAGGAACGGAAAAAGAAAGGGTCGCTGGGGTTGGCCGCAGTTCTCCGGGGGGATCGTGGCTGGAAGAAGACAAGATTGGGACAAAAGTAAGTGAATAATCAACTCTTTGTTCTGCGTTGGAGACAGAAAGATCATGATGACAACAAAGTGGGCGACGACGTTGAAGATGTTTGCAGAGAGCTGATTGAATTTCTAGTTTACTAACATATAGGAACTTTCCTTGGTTAGCTGTATAAACCATTCATTTCTAGTTCCAGAATTTTGTCTGATCAACAAAGAGGCTCGTCAAAAATTATTTTGAATCGTTTTGATCTCCTGGAAGAGGCAATTGTCATCGCTTCGATGATCGTCACCGTCTTCTTCTGCGACGACGATAAAGATGTTTGCAGAGAGCTGATTGAATTTCTAGTTTACTAACATATAGGAACTTTCCTTGGTTAGCTGTATAAACCATTCATTTCTAGTTCCAGAATTTTGTCTGATCAATAAAGAGGCTCGTCAAAAACTATTTTGAATCGTTTTGATCTCCTGGAAGAGGCAATTGTCATCGCTTCGATGATCGTCACCGTCTTCTTCTTCGCATTTGTCATCATTATCGTCGTCGTCAACCCTCGGTGTAGGCATCTTCGTTACTCGTAGCAACAAGGAAACTTGTAAATGGTACTACTAATCCAGTGATCATTTTCATCATCATCGTTATCGTCATTATAACCTTGGTTGAAATCATCATTCTCTTCATCGGAACGTCATTATTATCATCATCGTCATCGTCGTCGTAGTTTTTGTTTGCGTCGTCGTCATCATCGTTATCGTCGTCGTCGTCTTCTTAGTCGTCATCATTGTCGCTGTCGCCTTCGCCGTCATCGTCATCGTTGTCATCGTCGTCATCATTGTGGTCTTCGTCGTCGTCCTCATCGTTATCTTCATCATCGTCGTTGTCGTCTTCGTTGTCGTCATCATCGTCGTTCTCGTCTTCGTACGTTGTCGTCAATACACCGCCCAAACAAGTTTCGTCATCACTTATCATTATCATCATCAACATCATCATCATCATCATCATCATCATCATCATCATCACCATAATAGTAATTGACATCATCGTGCTCGTCATCTAATTGAACACTGATGGCAATTCATTTTACTTTGGTTTGACTTCCTAGCCCAGGTTGTTGGAAGCATGGTTAGCGCTAACCAGCGTTAAATACCAATAGGTTTTGATACCTCTTTACCAACGGTTAGCGCTAACCGGCCCCTGACCAGCTAATGTCCAAACATATTGTGTCAAACAAGGTGAGTTACCACGCCTAAAATCTAACTACTTTCAACAACAAAGCTTACCTGACAGCGTCACAGCTCCCATCAGTCGTATAATATTGGGATGTTGAAGCTGCTTCATAAGTTCATACTCCGCCAAAAGAGCTTCCTTGTTTGACTGTCTTGCTTTGACTAACACAACAACGAAAGAGTCAGGCTTAGTTCATACCATATACCGGGCGAACTTGTAGAACTGAAAACCCAGGCCACAGTTTTAATCTGTGCACAGATTTTAGTATTTGCTCACGAAACCGTCAATTAATGATGGTAACAGGACTGAGTGGAGTCCGATTCGGTCCGGAATCATACGAGTGCATGAATTTCTAAGGCTTAATAAGAAGACACTCTGTGACATTTTGTGATGTATAGGGAAAGTGCCATGAATTTCATCATGTGTGTATTGGACATTTTTAAGCCTCTGTTAAACTCGGCATTTTTTCCTGCAAATGTCTCGAAATTTTGTTGCGAAAAAAGTTCTCACATTTCGAAACAAGTTGCTTGATGGCTGTCACACCAGGTTACGTTTCTTGCAACTTGTCCGGTTTTCGATGATCACACGAGATTAAAGGAACGTAATAATAATAATAATAATAATAATAACAACAACAACAACAACAACAACAACAACGGTGGCGGCAACAAGATTGTTGGGTGGAATGTCTGTGGCAGGGTATGTTACACTAGGCAATTTCTCGTGCAAATTGTGCCGCAACAAAATTGCGAGACAAGTAGCACAAAAAATTGCCTAGTGTAACATAGCCTTTATAAAAATGAGAGCCCGCAAGAGGGCTATCTTCAACTTCTTATATTTCCTCACTTTGTTTTACCTTTTGGAATTTTAATAGCCACAATTCCAAGGTCATCTACAAACGCCTTAGCGACAAGGACAAACGCCCCTTTGCCAATGTACTTCTTGATGCGAACTTTTTCTCGAGGGTATTCCCATTCATGATTTTGTTTGTTTAAGGCCGACATATTGGTATACATGTGTTGCATATTCTCTTTTCGTCGTGGCTCATGTACCTGCAAAGATCAAAAACAGCGTGACAATGCTTTTGAAAGGATTCATCAATCCCAGTAGAATTATTAGAAAAATAAAAGATATTGTATGGGAGACTTCTGACTTTATCTTGATCCTAAGTGGTGAAGTGGAAAGAAGCGGTTCCTAAAGATTAGAAACTCCGGACATGACTTTTAGTTTCCATATTTTCTCTGCTACCACCAGTCCAGGGGCACAGTGTCCTAAATTAACGATAACAGTAAATTCAAAGGAAACTAGAAAATAACGATAATATTTAATTTAGAGAAGAGATCATGTTAATACAGCAAACGCTAGGCCGAAATTTGCGTTTTTCCTGAACTAGTTTAATGATAAACTACTTGCAAAAAAACGAGCGCACTTGTCCAGAAATGAACTTTATAAAATGCACGCCCAATCAGAAAGTGTCCCTTTAACCTTTGTTCCCTTTTTCCAGCAATAAGATAAGGTAATCTCGACCCCAGAGCTCTTCTCTTGGCTGAGCGAGAGAAGAGCTCTGGGGAATCCTGAAACAAAGTATCTTCTGATTGGTTTTCGCGAAGAACAATCAAAAGTATCTCTAATTGGTGCATTCATGTTAGAGCGAGGAGTGAGCAGGCGCCGTAAGGTTCCAATAGCCAGTTTTTGGCTATCAGAACTCTACGGCGCATGTTCTCCTGCATAGAGTTTCCCAGAGTTTTGGGTCGATCCAAGGCTCTGGTGACGAGAATGTAACATAACGTGAAGGTTTGCGTTATTTGTAGCTTAAGGTAAATGCAGCTGTTTATCCTTACTTCAAAAACTCATTAATAATTCATGAGCCTATTATCCTCCCAGATGACAGAAATCAGTCACGTGCATACATCTTTATAGCCGGTATACTGAATGATCCGTTCTGAAAAGCCCGGAGAGGGTTTTGATTTAGGTCTCGGGGGAAATTGGGGTACAATACATAAACAATGAAATTATCACTGAAGTATAGGAGGTTTTCACGTGACGTCATCGCCGCCATGTTGGTGGACGAAAACAAAAGATCTCTCATTCGCTTCTTTTGTTCGTCCACCAGGAGCCGCACATTTCTCTATTGTTATTGGTGTCTCTAGAGGTTGGTTGAAAACGTCCTATCAATGAAAATATGATTACCGTGATCTTTATAAAATAGTCCTAATAATTTTCATCGAAATTTCAGCCATTACAAACTTCTTGGCGGATACTTTTACCCATCCTCCTTCCAAACTTCTTCAGAAAATTTTGTCAACCAAAAAATTCAACGACTCTGCCGTCGTGGTAATAGGGAGCTTAAGCAAAGACAACGGCGACGGCAACGAGAACGTCATCTCAAAATATAAATTTGCGTTATTGTAATCGCTTCGTGACTATTTCAACGTTTTTAATATGACAAGGGTGTGGTATTTCCTCAAAGATGACACCAGTCGGAACGGCTCTCCATTTTAGGAGAGAAAATGAAAATTTATCCTCAAGTGCTGACGTTCTTCATAAAACCAAAAACTTGGCTATTTCACGTTGTTGTTTTGCTGACGACGGCAACGAAATGGACAAAAGTGAAAAACGCACGTGCAGGGCGTGCAAAGCTATTGTTTTTACCCACTAAATATGCAAATTCGTGACGTTCTCGTTGCCGTCGCCGTTGTCGTTGCTTAAGCTCCCTAATGTTTGTATCTAGTCTTTGAATTTTTTCCCGTTCCACGTGGAACCCTGCTTCTTCGTTAGCTCCTTGTTTGTTCAGCCTTGCATTCTGCCACTGTGCGACTATTGAAAGACCGATTTGTGACATATCTGTTGATTTTCAAAAATGATTTTTCCAACAAGGCTTTTTCTTCATCAGCAGTTTTCAAGTCTCTGAACTTTCTCTTACGCAGCGTTTTTAACCAACCTTCTTCAACCACCGACTGCAACAAGGAAAGGACTGAAGGGAAAAAAATTGCTTTCAAAATTACCATACTGCTTATAAGGTCCACTTGTTTTTCTTGTATGCTAATATCTTCCCCTCACAATTTGAACCTCTGTTCGGACTCCCGAGGGACACTCTTTTTGTTGAATGTTTTTGAAGCACGTGTTTCATCGGGTCTAAACGCGATAAAACACTGTTGCTCGTTTTTTAAACAGTACTTGAATAGCAGCATTTGTGAGACACTTTGTGACGTCAATTGTCTGTATTCCGAGACACGAGTGATGTTGAAGTTGGGGAGAAAAACAAGGGGACACTTCGTGACGAGCATTGAAATATAAGGGCGCGTTCGATTGACCGTATTCCGGAATAGGAATACATAGAATAGAAGTTAGAAATCCTTCGTTTTTACGGGAGATTCACATTAAAATTATCAAACACTTGCTAAAATGGTATTTTAAACTTATCTTTATTATCCTTGTTGCTTAAAAAGCGCCAAACATACGGTTTTAAATCATCACTCCACGTATTCTTATTCCGGAATACGGTCAATCGAACGCACCCTAAGTGTCGCATGAGGCGAAAATTAAGTGAATAACAAAATCATGTTTTTATCTATTCTGAGGCAATTTACAATCGGGGATAGAGGGGAAATCATTAATTATCAGTCTTCTTCTTTTATTCTTCATTTCTTGGTTTTTACCTAAATGATTAATACAATGATTTATAAAGCGATTTTTTTGGACATTCCCTAGATCGGAAGTAATTAATTCATGCATGTATTTTTGTTGAGCTTTCCTAGGTGTCTCTGTCGGTCATGATTCCCGGGTTTTTAAAACAAAGATTCGTGAGTCTTAAAGGATTTTAAGTATGATTTATGATTCCGATTCCATCCCGAAATTTACACAAACGACCATATCTATCAAGAAATCATTTGACTAAAATTAACGAACAAGCGTAAAATTCTTGTGGAAATTGTTAGAACTTTTATTTTGTTACTGTTCTCATATACACCTATCGCAGCATCTCTTGTTGTAAGTTTTGACGTTATTGTAAATGAAGTTGTTCTAGTTGCTTCAAGGATGAGCTAACTACCTTTAAATAGCGTCTTACTAAAGATCGCGAAATTAAAGTGATTCATAGTAGAAGAATTTCTCAAAATCGCGAAATTTAAGTGTCGCGAAATACGCGCATCGTAAAATCGCGAGATTATCGTGTCGCGAAAATTTCATGTAATTAACAATTATTCCTCGAGCCCGAATGGGCTCTGAGTCAATAGCCCTGTCGAGACAAAACATCTTTCGATAGTTAAAGCTAGACTTTAATTGTTGTTTTGGTTTTAAAGGCCGGCGCTTTTCGCTACTAGTGGGCTATAGCAAATAGCCTACTAGTAGCTCAACCAATCAGAACGCAGCATTAATAATAGACCACCAGTTGGATTTTACCAAAAACCCATAAGGGTTGAAATGTGTAACGGCCCCTTGTGTGCTGGGAAACAAGCTTCTGAATATTCGATTTGCTAAGTACCATATTTGGAACAACAAGAGCGAGGGGTTTCCAAATATGGTACTTAGCACTGAAACATTCAACCAATCAGTTCGCACTGAATATTCGGAAGCTGTAAACGTGCGTTACACGTTTCAACCCTTATGGGTTTCTGATTTTACTAATAAGGTATATCTCTGTGGTAATTAGCCGCGCGGGAAAGGAAACTAATTAAAGTCAAGCGCAGGGTTCAACCGCCATAAAGATCCGAAAAACGATGAAATTTCTTGGCCATTTAAAACAGTTGCTTGCAGGATTCAAACAGTTTTACATGTTTATGTAACAGTAAAGAAATGAAAAACGTGCTAGAGAAGGTTTTATCGAAAATTTAAATTTAGCGGGTCGTATCGTAGAATACGGCCCGCTAATTTAGCCAATCACAGCGTGCAGATTATCTGAGAGATATAATAATTTTGTTTATCATTCGATGTATTTTCTCCTTCCTTTTCATTGGCCGAGAGCCCACCACGTGACCTGCAAATAACTGCCAACAAATAATTGTTTTGCTGTAAATAATATTCTGCTCATGCGCAATTGAAATCATGAACACATTTTCCCTTTTTTTTTCGGATTTCAAATCCTTGAAGACTGTGAACTTGTTCCTGGAAGTCTTCAGCCATTTGAAGGCATACATTTTGTTAATTGACAGTTGACTGTACGTACAGTCAAGTCAAGTCGACAGAATAAATTATTTAACTGAGAAGGAAACCAATTGATCTCTGCCAGCAGCGCGCGCTTACCGCTTCCCTCAAAAAATTAAAAACAAACTCGGTGATCGAATGATAAAACAATTCTTGAACTCAGTTATCGCAAAATATCGTGATTTGTCAGTGTCTCGCAGATCAATTATTTGCCGAAGCCGAAGGCTGAGGCAAATAACAAATCACGATATTTTGCTCAACCTCGTCCAATAATTGTTAATTATTATCCGGCTTCCCACAGGCGCATCACTCCAATGACATCAATAATTGCAAACTAGTTTGATTTTGGCTCATTTTTCGATTTTAACTTACATATAACTAAAAAGTTCTGAAAAGAAAAAGACAACTTAGAGAATTTTCATGATTTTATGAAGAGCACCAGCCTGTAGTTTGCGGTTTCACGTAAAGAATGCTAAATCTCACTAATGTAACTACAAATACCAATTTATAGTATACTGAGGAATAAGTTTTACCTCGTTATTATGCATGCTAGCGTTTGGAGACCTTGGCGAATCATTAGACCTGTGAAGCAAACAAGACAATGTGAAACAGAACAAATTATGCTGAGGAAAAGTAATTCACGACTGCAGAAAAAAAGTATTTATTCAAGTCTTTAAGAGTATGTAATAGAGCGAGTTTCAATTGTGTCGTAAAATCAATAGCCTGTGTACAGCCGTTCGCTCTCCGAAAAAAAAAAATCGGAGAGGAGCGTCTGTGATTTACCGTTGATAATCGTGTTCCATACCACGTGATTTTTCCTGGAATGTGTGGAAAATGATTTGATTGGTTTTTACCTATCAATCATTACATCATTGAAACAACGAGTTTTGATTGGCTTTTATTTTTATTTCTCCACATCAACACCGTGAGAACCACCGTGAGAGATTTTACGATGAGTTCGTGTGTACTTTGAGCACGGTACAAAATACGAATAAAAATCTTTTTGATTGTCAAAGAGGTTTTTCTTTTAAAGTACGAGCGCAATGGTTATCTATGGAGTGTAAAGTGGAAATCGATTCGACGTATATTTGTAGGAATTGTTGTCAGCACAAAAGAAACGAAAGCGCTCTTCAAAAGATTGTCCACTCGAAAACGTCTCCCGCTATTCCTTACCAGTCAATGTAATCCCAACGCCTTGCTCGGACCAGCCTAGCCATTCTCAAGCACAATCTACAAAGCGTAATGCCCTGGAAGATTTGAGATGTGAACACATCGAGGAAAATAACAGCTCATCGGCAACGATCTGTGCTGCTCTGAAGATCAGAGCCGTACCCGGTTGGAAGGCTTGCAAATACATCCTTTCCTTTAAAGAGTGCTTCTATGCTATAAAGCCAAGGTATTTTAAAACTATCGGAGACGCTCCTCAATGCACGTTTGAAATCTACCTCATTGACCACCATTTTGAGAATTTAGCTCCAACGAAATGTGAGCCACGCAAATTTTGGTCAGCGTAGATCACTTAATAATGTA
>NC_090895.1:24312373-24314873 GCF_036669925.1 Montipora capricornis | reverse complement strand
ATAAAAACCCGTATGTCGCACTTTTTATGAAGTAATCTACATTTGTATAAGCCACCTTACAATGGAAGGAGAGAATGGAATGATTGACATAACTGCCGGTCCCTAAAGCAGTTTTGAGAAAACGCGGAGCACAGAGAGCGTTGCGCCAAGGCGACTTGACATGACGTTCTTTACAGTCTTACCCTTACCTTTCTTGCGTTTACATCTGACGCATAACAAGCTCATAAAGACGATCACGAGAAAAAAGACACCCACAGCAATGCCACAAGTAACAGTACCAGTAAGGCCTAGAAAGAAAGAGTGTAACAATGTCACAAGAAAGGAAAAGAAATATATATTACAGGTTTTCACAAGGACATAAGGGAGTTTCTCAAAAAAAAAAAAAAGAAATGGCCTGACACTTAGCAATATATGATCATGTTCACGTTGTACAATGCGGGCAAAATCTTCTATAAATGGATTAGTGTTGACGGTTTTAAAGTAATGACAAAAATGAACAATTTACAGTCGAATGTTTACGTTATTGTCCGGCGGTAAACGTTAAATATTAAATTCGGTGATTTCACGTTGTTTTATAGAGAACAACAAAGAAATGCACTGAAATCCGTGTCGCTCGTGCAGAACGATTTTTTTTTCAATTTCTCTTTAACCAATATTAGTATAAATACACAGGTGATTATACAAAATCGCGCGCTCTCATTGGCTTGCTATCTCGGATTATCAGCCGAAAATCACCTCGACGGACAAAATGGCTGCCAGTAGTCGTTTTGCCACTGTAAGTGAAGATGATTTCGCGTTGAAATGTTTTTTTTTTCTCTTTTTTGATATAATCACCCGTGTATTTAAACTAAAACAATTATTCGCCGCAGGCTCAGTGATTATCGGTGAATATTCACCTCGACTTCGTCTCGGTAAATATTCACCGATAATCACTTCGCCTTCGGCGAATAATTGTTAAATATTCTTGTTCTGTGGTATTGTCGTTGTCATAGACGTTGTCAATAGCAACTAGGGACTTTAAGATCGACGCAAACTTCACTTCAAAACTAAACTTTGCACTATCGTCAGACTTTCGCGATTATTTCACCTCCTTCATGTGGTACAAAGCTGGCGAAGTATTCTTAGGTACGAGCGATTTCAGACAAACAAATAATAAAAGGTTCGAATTTACATTCTTACGTTGTCGTTAGAACCTCAAATTTGGTGATTTCAGGTCATTGTTATTCAATGTACCGCAAAAATATGAGCTAAAATTCGTGCCGCACGTTCAGCACGTCGTTCTTTAAAACCCTCTGTAAAAAATTGTACAACGGCACAACGATAAACAAAATGCAAAAGCGAAAATTGTTGGGTGTCATTCACGTGATCGGCCGCCATGTTCGGATTGAAAAAGAGCTCAATTCCGGATCCCGGGTATTTTTTTTTGAAGGGCGCAACTTGGACGCCATTTCTTTGTTTAGTGACAACCTCGTAAGAAAATCAACAGCTATGTCCAGAAATGGGTGTAATTACTCATAGCGTCACGAAGTATCTCCATGCTCCTCTTCCCAACTTCAACATCACTCGTTTCTCGGAATACAGACAATTTATGTTACAATAGGTCCGCTAAAGTCCACTCATAAAACGAAAGATAAACGGCTGCATTTACTCCAACCTAAGGGCGAGTTCCATTGACCCTATTCTGGAATAAGAATTTGTGGAGTGATGATTAAAACGGTATGTTTGGCGCGTTTCGAAGCAGGAAGGATAATAAAAATATGTTTAAATTAGCCTTATAGCGGATAGATGTCAATTTTAATGTGAATTTCCGTAAAAACGAAGGATTTCTAACTTAGGGGGCGTTCGATTGACCCTATTTCGGAATAAGAATACGTGGAGTGATGATTATAACGATATGTTTGGCGCGTTTCGAAGCGGCAAGGATAATAAATTTTAATGTGAATTTTTTATGTGAATCTCCGTGAAAACGAAGGATTTCTAACTTATATTCCATGTATTCTTATTCCGGAATACGGCCAATCGAACACACCCTTAATACAGTCGAACCTCTCCACAAGTGACAATGGCCATCTTGAGGACAGGAGATTCGAAAATGACCGTTGTGAAGAGGTGACTAGGGAGCTTAAGAGTTTACGACGGCGACGGCAACAACAACGGCGCAAAAAAAAAAATGATATCATCGGTTAAAAGAGCACAAATAATCGTGCTGCAAGTGCATCACGGATTTTAGCACGTATTCTTGCGGTACTCTACATAAAGATGACGTGAAATCACCAAATTTGAGGTTTTGACGACAACGTGAGCATGCAACAGAGAATCTTTCATTCTCTATTTTCACTTTGTAACTGCTGAAACCAATTTATTATAGGATACTTCGCCCAAATTGCAAGAAGTGAACGAGATAGAATAACCGCAAAAGCAAAGTGATATTTTGAGGTGACGTTTTCGATGAAGTCGCCGTCGTAGATCTTAAGGTCCCTACTGTTGTGGGGTGGAAGGC
>NC_090895.1:24262373-24292373 GCF_036669925.1 Montipora capricornis | reverse complement strand
CCTCTTTACCAACAGTTAGCGCCGCTAGCCAGACTGCGAGCAACCGGCCTCTGACCTGCTAATGTCCAAACTTTCTTTGTCAAAGAAGGTGAGTTACCATGCCTAAAATCTAACTACTTTCATCAACAAAGCTTACCTGACAGAGTCACAGCTCCCATCAATCGTATAATATTAGGATGTTGAAGCTGTTTTACAAGCTCATACTCCGCCAAAAGATCTTCTTCGTTGGACTCTGTTGCTTCGACTAACACAATAACAAAAGAGTCAGTCTTAGTTCACACCATATCATATCATACGGGCGAACTCGTAGAAATGAAAACCCAGGCCACAGAAAACTTTATCCGACAGTTTTCATCTGTGTACAGATTTTAGGATTTGCTCACGCAAACAGTTTATTAATGATGGTAAAAGGACTAAGTGGAGTCAGGAATCATACGAGTGATTAACACAATCGGACGACCTGGTAGCGGGAGTCCGATTTGTTTAATCGCGAGTACGATTACAGACCAAATAGGACGACACGAAGTCTTGTTACCAATTAATCACAATCATTACAATTTCCGAGAAAACAAATGCATTCCTTTTTCACCGAATAATGTTACAAATTTGTCCATTTTGTAAAATCCCTAGTTTTGTAGGGTAGGTGGTTTTTGCTATGGTTATTGCGATAAATTCTGTGATTGGTGGATTAAGCTGAGAGCACTTAATATGATTGGCTGATGTAACTGTTCGATTACAGGTGTCCGATTGCAGCCAACTGTCCGATTTTACCGTCAGGTTACAACCCTCCACAATAATTACTGAAAAAACAAAGCAGTTAATGGACCAATCAAAGTTGAGATAATTGTAATGGTTATGATTAATTTGCACATATGTGGTACCCTCTGATACAGCAACAGTTAGATTCCCATTCATTGGCATAGTCGTCACAAACCGACCCAAACAATCAAAGCCTTAAATTTTCCATAGGCTAGAACAAAAAAAGAAGCGCATGAATTTCTAAGGCTTAACAAGAAGACACTTTGTGATGTGTAGGGAAAATACCATAAATTTCATTATGCATGTGCATTGGACATTCAAGCCTCTGTTACACTTGCAATTTAGTTGCGAAAAAAGCTCTCAAACTTCGAAACAAAATTGATTAACATAAAACGACAAGAATATGCTAATAATAGAGATAAAGTTTCTCACTGCCAACGTTTTCATTTAAGGCTGGCTTTAAAACGTTGGCAGTGAGAAACTTCATCTCTATTATTAGCATATTCTTGTCGTTTTATGTCAATCAATTTCGTTAGTTCCCAGTCCGTACAGTTGAATTTTTTTGAATTTAAATTTCGAAACAAGTTACTTGATGGGTATCACACCGGGCAACGTTTCTTGCAACTTGACCGGTTTTTGATGATCACACGAGATTAAAGGAAAATAATAATAAGAATAATAATAATAATAGTAATAATAATTATAATAATAATAATAATGATAATACTGAAAGAATAATACTGAAAGAGAAGAAAAAGGTCAACAAATATCGTGATCTAGCCTTTTAAATCAAAACCCTCTGGAAGCTGAAAAAGGTTACCATTACCCCAATTGTTATAGGAGCATTGGGGACCTATACAGACAGACTGGAAAAATACCTAGAGGATATCCATGTTGGGCTTCAGACCCACACAATGCAGAAGACCGTGCTGTTGGGCTCAGCCCAGATGCTGAGACACGTTTTGGATTGCCGAGGCTGCTTGTTGCAGCTTGCGCCAGAACGTCCAGCATGATATTGCTGTGATCTTGGACAAATAATAATAATAATAATAATAATAATAATAATAATAATAATAATAATAATAATAATAATAATAATAATAATAATAATAATAATAATAATAATAATAGTAATAGTAATAATAAAAATGATAATAATAATAATAATAATAATAATAACAAATTAACAACAAGATTGTTGGGTGGAATGTCTGTGGCAGGGTATGTTACACTGGGCAATTTATCGTGCAACTTGTGCCGCAACCAAACTTGCGATACAAGCAGCACGAAAAATTGCCTACTGTAACATAGGCTTTATAAAAATGAGACCCCGCAAGAGGGCTATCTTTAACTCCTTTTATCTCCTCATTTTGTTTTACCTTTTGGAATTTTAACAGCCACAATTCCAAGGTCATCTACAAACGCCTTAGCGACAACGCCAAACGCCCCTTTGCCAATGTACTTCTGGATGTGCACTTTTTCTCGAGGGTATTCCCATTCAGGATTTTCTTCGTTTAAGGGCAACATATTGATGTACAAGTGTTGCACATTCTTATTTCGTCGTGGTTTATGTACCTGCAAAGACCGAAAACGGCGCGATAATACTTTTGAAATGACTTATCAACTTAGCATTTTTTAAAAATAACAGATATTCTATGGGAGTCTTCTGACTTTTTACGAGCAATCTTTTGACTTTTTTGAGAAATCTTTGTTTTTAAAGAATTGGTATCTTGGTCCTCAGTGGTAAAGTGAAAAGAAGCGGTTTGTAAGACGTAGAAACTCCGAGTTCAAATCCAGTCCACATACACGACTTTTATTTTCCTTATTTTCCCTGCTACCACAAGTCATGGAGCAAAGTGTCCTAAATTAACGATAACAGTAAATTCAAAAGAAACTGGAAATTAACTTTTAATAGTTAATTTAGAGGAGAGATCATGTTAACACAATAAAAGCCAGGCCAAAATTTGCGATTTTCCTGATAAACTAATTGCTAGGCAACGGGGCGCTTGTCCAGAAATGCACCCAATTTTGACATCTAACAAAATGTGTCCCTTTATTAAGTCTAAGCATTTGCTATCTCTTTGCAGCAATAAATTAAGGGTAAAAGTTAACGTTATTTGTAGCTTAGGGTATCCTTACGTGGGAAGCAACATTTGGGGGACACTTTGTGACGTTAATTGTCTGAATTCCCAGAAACGAGTGATGTTGAAGTTGGCGAGAAGAAAAAGGGGACACTTTGTGACGCTTATTGAAATCCGCTTGCATCTAATCAGCGTCAATCCTGGGCATATCGTGTACTCCGGTTTTCCTCTCTCCTCAAAAACCAATATGATTTGAAACTTAATTTGATTTCATTTGCTATTCAGCTTTAAACATTATCGTGTGAAAATAAAAATCTATTATTGTTATTATTACTATTATTATCAGTAGTAGTAGTATTGTTATTATTATTGTTATTAGAATTATTATTATCATTATATTATTATTATTATATATAACTAAATTCTAAATTGTTCTGTCGCAAGTGGCTTTAAGCCAAACCTTGGTCTGATAACTTCAATAGAAACTCAAGTGTATCAATATTTATAATTTATCAAATGGATTTAAGCAGGACGAGATATCCAATTAAAATTTACAATGACAATCTTTAGAAACCATGTAGTCCAAATAAATGTAAAAAAGCCAACTCTTTCAAATTTCAATCTTAAGATGTTCGGGACAAAAACTACCCTTAGTACTTCAACATCTTTCTTGGTGACGAAATTAGAGCTGTGAAAAAACAATTTTTATATGTTTATCTTCAGTATTCGAATAAAATCGCTTGTTTTTATCATTAGATGTTTATTTTCAGTGGTGACAAAATTATGTATCTCTTCACAGTTTTTCGTGGTATTACGGCTGCTACAGTCCGCTCTAATGATGAATTCTACTCTTTAATTGAAAATCAACTATCTGAAGATGATAATCTGAAGTCAAAAGGCAATGTTCCCGACACATAAATTATGTTAGTTTTGCTAATAATACAATTTCGAATTCTGAAAAGAGCTTTTTGAAATCTTTAGAGGAAGGCTAACAACCCCTTTAGGACCGGGGAAGGTCTGGATACAGCCGTAAAGCCACAAAAAAAAAAAAAAAAAAAAAAAAAAAAGAAAGGAAATAATCCCGAAAGCCTTTATAAAATTATTTAACACAGTGATGTGATTTTCTTAAGGAGGTTGCTTTCTTAAAAATGGAATTAAATGATTCTGACCTTGTGACATAGCTGCAATCTCCTGATTGTAGAGCTGATGGCTTCGAATGTTGGTCGATCATTTGCATCGTTTTGCCAACACTCGCACATCAGGGCATAGCTGAAGAAAGATCAAACCAAAAAGTCCAGTTTTTCAAGTAATTCGAGACAAGAGTAGCACGGTTGCTGTCTCATACCAACTTTGCATGTCACCTGACTGCTTCAAGTGGAGTAACCTCAACGCTTTTATGTCAAACTACGTCTGTCAAGCCTTATATAAGACCGTGTACAAGTAACGCTCTCTACTTTTCAACCAATTCTACCAATAAAAAGTAATGCCAACTATGACCATACATTTTTATTTCAGCTCGGAGTGTTCCGTATTTTTGTAGTTACTGATATCCCTATCCTTTACACAGCCACGATATACCACTATAGAGTTACACGAACACGAACAATCGAGATAAAGCAGTCACTTACATTTCATCATCCAAGTGTACCGGTTGAGACATTCGGTAGTTGTCCTTTAACATATAAGGAATCCGATGATCTTGAATATTTGGATAAGGATTACCACCTTAAACAGAGTGTGAAAACATCCATTGTCAATTTTTTGTTAACCATGATCCATTTGACTTTAATTTTAGCATTCGCATGCAATCACACTTTTAAAACCGAAATGATACGTGATTGTCCATTGTTAGTAGTAATTGAATCTGTTCATATTTTCCACTTTGTTAAACTCGGTTGTAAGTTTAGCTGTGTACAGACCTACACGACTCCCTAGCGCGTGTTTTAGCCTTTTGGTTTTGTAACTTGAATCCCACGAGTATGTATTTGTTGAACACCCTCTTTTTGTAATACACGAGGGGCGGGTTTATTAGATTTCTTTCAGCAATGGTTGTCGCTCTATTACTTGCCAGTCTTTCAAGAGGATTTGTTTCAAGTTCGTCGTTAAATTGAAGCAAATACGAAATCCAAGTTTATAATGGTAAGATACGGGCAGAGAACATTTAAGAAGTTACAAATACATCAACCTACCAATGGTGAAAATTTCGTAGAGGACAATACCATAGCTCCATCTGAAAACAGAGTCAAAACAGAATTACCAATACATCAAGAGTTACTCGAATTATACGGTAAAATAATATTGTCTCAATAATGGTATAGCTAATTTAGGAGGAGCTTCTCGCCGCGGAGAGGTGAGCGACCATCAAGCCTCGGTTGTTAAAAAAGGTGGATAACGTTGTCCACCGGATAAAGCACTTTCCAGCGGAACCGATCGAGTTATGCAGAACTGAGGTATGAAAAACTTGGGCCAAAAGACCTTAATCGTTCTGATTTAGCGAGATAAAAACGGACCTTTAGAGAGAATTGTTTTTGGCTGACCAAACTGGTCGTCAGGTAACGAGGTCGAACAGTTGTGGCGTACTCGTTCTGGGGACCAGGCTTATCACTAGGTTTTCTCAATTTGTCTTGAGAAAGAGGTTGATGTCTGCCATACTCACACATCACTTTGTGTTGTGCATATCCCATAAAGTAAGGACTCTATTGCAGTCCACTTTACTTGCAGCCGACCCTGCAAATGAAGTTTTACTTGTTACTAATTTATCCGCTAAATCAGTGACAAAGTTCTTTCAAAAGTCAGCTTGAAGATTTTCTTCCTCATCACATTAACGCAAGCATTGTAGACCTCACCATTAAAAAATATTTAAGCTCTGATTAAAGTTAAAAGTTGACTTGTACTGCTGCTGGGTGTGTAAATTGTTAATTTCAGTTTACAGTGTCCCGAATATTATCAGTGCTCCAGCGCTAGAACGACAAGGCACTTAAATGAAGTTCCTTTTCTTTCCGTCTTCGGATATAGGAATACATGGAATAGAAATTAGAAATCCTTCGTTTTTACGGAGATTCACTTTAAAATTGTCAAACACCTGCTGAAATTCTCTTTGAAACTTTATTATCCTTGTTGCTTCACAACATCAATCGTACCCTTTAAAAATCCTCACTCTACGTATTCTTATTCCGGAATAGGGTCAGTCGAACGCACCCTTAATGGAATATTTTTCAGCCTCAAAGACATTATCATGACGTCATACAATAGACCTTTTCAAGGTTAACACCGCCATTTTGCCGGGGGTGCAAAACTACTGGGGCGAGCGCGCGGCCGAGCATGAAATGCAAATAGCGACACGGCTGAATAATCAGTTAACATGCCAAAACACGCTCGTTGTGCGGTAGGTTTTTGCGATAATGATAGAAGATATCCTGACCTTGCTTTTGTCAGATCACATGTGGAGAATTTAGTATATCACAAGTGGCCAACCGACCCTAAACTTGCCGAAATATGGCGAAAACAAGTGGCGAAGACTCGAAGTGATTCCTTCAATCCTTCCCCTGGTGCTAGTGGGACTTTCGTGTGTTCAAATCATTTCCCATGTGGACGAAGAACTCCTGAAAACCCTAAAACGGATTTCCCGTCTATTTTTATGACTGTTTCGGATTACCTGCAGAAAAAATCACCCAAGAAAAGGAAAGCGAACAAGTTACAAGAAGCTGGTTCTGCAAGAAGCCTGTTCCCTAGCTCCAAGGAGTCAAAGCAGGATCCTGAGGAGAGTGATAGTGATGATGAAGAAATGGAAGCAGATGCAGATTACTCCGTTTCAGTTCCAATGCAATTCGAACAGTTGACAAGAGAAATGGAAGTAAAAGTCTACACAGGTCTGCCATCACCGAAAGCATTCGAGTTCTTGTTCGATTATTTGAGCCCAAAGGCTCGGTTTATGCAATATTGGAGGGGTGGAAAACAAACAAGAAAAGAATCGTCTCAACCTCCCTCTCCTTTTGAGTTAGCAACTGGCTATCTCAAAGGAAGACCTGGGCCAGAGAGGAAGCTTCGACTTGATCAGGAGTTTTTACTGACTCTTATGAAACTAAGACTAGCTCTTCTAACTTTTGATTTGGGGTTCAGGTTCCATGTGTCAGCTTCCACTGTCAGTAGTGTTTTTATAACTTGGGTTCAGCTCATGTCCAAGGAACTCTCCGTTTTAATTGTGTGGCCTAGTCGACAACAGATCAAGAAAACCCTCCCATACTGTTTTAAAAAGCTTTATCCCAAAGTAAGATGTGTAATTGACTGTTTTGAGTGCTTCACAGAAACTCCAAGTGGACTTGACCTGGCAGCAACACTATGGAGTGAGTACAAGCACCACTACACTTTCAAAGTCCTTGTTGCCATCACCCCAAATGGAGCAATTTCATATGTTTCACCATGTTATGGAGGCAGGGCATCTGATATTTTTATTGTAAGGAATAGTGGGTTTTTAAAAATGATTGAGCCTTACGATGAAGTCATGGCAGACAGAGGTTTTAAAATCCGAGAGGACTTGATGATGCACATGGCAACATTATGCATTCCACCTAGTTGTGCATCATCTATGCAAATGCTACCACGTGATGTCAGAGAGACATCAAACATTGCGAATGTCAGAATTTATGTTGAACAAGCTATTGGACGGCTCAAAGTTTTTCTTATTCTGAAAAATGAACTGCCTATTACCCTGCTTCCCCTGGCTGATGATATTGTTCGTGTCTGCTGTGCATTGTGAAATTTGCTTCCACCACTCTGTGTTTGATATTTTTGTTTACAAGTATGCCAAGGTGACCACATATTCAGTTTAGAGACTGGGGCAGGTTCATTTGAGAACTGTTAACATGTCAATGAAATGGGAAACTACTACTACACTGTACATAGCTGACATCGCTGTGTATTTCAAGGCATAAGAGCAATACATTGCATTTTCTATTTCAGATTGAACAGTCCCCACAAAAGCTATCTAATGAACTTGGCTTTCTTTGAATGGAGGTCCTTCCATGAGTGAATGAAATGTTACTTTTTGTACAAAACAATTTTGTTTAAATTATCATGAAATACCGGTATATTTCCAAATCAAGTTGTATTTACATAATGTTAAATTGATTAAGGAATTGAAATTTGCTATTAGAAATGTGCGTAATTAACCGTAGCAACAGGAATGTTCATACAACATTTTCATAACATTTCATAAAAAATGCATCGCCAAAACAATACTAAACAATAAGTGGCTATAAAAAATATATAGAAATGTGTAAATAACTCTGACTTTTCTCCATGTCTAACTTAGTAGAAATGAAAATGCATCCAACATTCTTAAATTGTTTCTACATGTAGAAAAATATTACATGATGCAATTAAAACATTTTGTAGGTTATACATGTACTTCTTGGACTGGTGTATTAAAGTTCTTAACACCTTGTGAATCTATGATTTTGTCAATTTGATGTTTGGGATTAGTTACAGCACCATGTGGTGAAACTTCTCCTTGTGAACAGTAATTAAAATTCAATGTACAGTACATGTATTAATCTGAAATGCAGTAATTACAAATTAGGTCTGCAGAACTTGTTATGTCCTCATGGTTACTGCACCAAGCATGGACAGCTTTTTTACAGACTGTGCAAACATGTTCTCCATTCACAGGGATACTCTTAAGACAACAAACTGGGCAGACATGATTTACAGTATTTGAGTTATCAGTTTGTTCTTCTTCCTCGGGTAAGTTCAAGTCAAGTTCATCATCCCCAGCATCATGTATGTTTGCTGCATCAGCCAGGCAGCTCTGGCAAATCCAAGAGTCGAGTGCATCTGCAGAATTCACACTGAGTTCAGCACATGGCAAATGCCACCAAGTGCTGCAGCTGTCACAGCATACACTGTTTTCGTTTGCAGAATCACTTATTTCATCACTCTCCAAAATAACCTTGTCACACTTTGGGCACTCAAAAATGTCCCTGTATCCTAACAGGCAAGGTAATACAAACGATTTGTAAAAGAGAGTGATATTGTTCACAACTTTCAGACAAAATTCCAAGTCTAGTTCTACTCGTTCATACAATGGTTGGCCGCCCAGAGTCCAAACAATAAAGAAGCCATGATTGGCACCACAAACCCACATCTGAGCTTGCATTTGGGTGTAATATTTGTGCGAGCGTTTCAAGCGGGGCTTTCCATTAAAATCTTCAAGAAATTCCACACGGTCAAATGTCTTTTTTTCATGAATATTTTCATTTCTCACACTGTAGGGACATTTTGCTTCCAGTGTTGCCAGACCACAACAATGGCAAAAAAACAGGCCGTCCGGGGAACCCGCAAGGAAGGGGTAATCGGGTTTGATGAACAATCCACACTGTCTAAAGCCCTGTAGGCCACCATCATGTTGAGAGGCCACATCTGACATGAATGATTTTATGGCATCCTTTTCATGGGCATTCCCCCACTTTATCTGTGGCATATGTGAGACATCATCACCTTTATTCAACAGGCTTGACACCATTGAACTGTAAATGGGTTTTTTTCTCATTTTCACTTTTTCTGTTGATGATTGTTTGAATCTTGGTGTGAAATTTGTGAAAATTTGACGCAGTCACTCTCCCAACTCTTTGTTGATGCCAAGAGTCATTGTTACTCTGGCCACGAGTTTCAGTTTCCACCCTTTTCACTTGGTCACTCGTCATCTGACATTCTTTTAAAAAGAGTGGAGCGGTATGTTCAATGGTTTTCCTTTCATTTCTTGGGATGACATGAAGCTAAGGGCTCTCTGAGGAAGAGGTTCGGGTAGGCCGTCATCTTTAGTGTGCTCGATAGAGTGAAGTAAACAAGCACATGGGACATTCTCAATTACTCCATTGATAAGAGCTGACACCCTTTCATTGGTCAGCTGCCTATCCTGGGGCTTTCGTGGGTCAAAGTTGTTCTTTAAAGTTAAATTGGCTGCCTGTTCTTTGGGACTGTCCTCCCGGGTCTTTTTGTCTTTACGAAAGACAAGGTTTTTTATTTGAGTTGGAGCTACATCCTTTCTAGTTCCTTTGTTCCATCCTTGTGGAACGCTTGTACATGCAGGAGATATGTAAGCTTTCTTGTGTGCAAAATTTACTTTATATAGCAAGGCTATAACATGATTGCAAACTTCACCAGTACCTGCTGTACATGTACACCAAGAGGTTAAGATTTTGCATTCACTTTTTGTGCCCTCTAAACAAACCCAGACCTTATGCGGGTCATCACGAATTTTTTGTGAAGGGGATACAGAGCCTTTCAAGAACACATGCTTGCTGTTAATTGGGCATTTAGCAAAGAACACTGTGTCTACAAAGCCACTCATCCAATAAGAATAGGCCTTCTGATCCTTGTATTTTCCAATATAGTCGACATCTACGGCTTTAGTCCTCAAAATATAACTGAACAATTTGCCATCATCGACCTCTGGCCATTCCTTTACGTCGTCAATCCAAGCGTCACTCGGTAACATGTTTGGATCACTCTTAATTTCATTTTTAGTCAGCCTCCTTGAATATTCGTCTTTTATCTGCTGATAAATTTGCTCCTGGGAAAACTTCACAGGCGCATTGAGTTCGTAGGCTCCAAACGCTCTAGCGATCAGCTCAGACTTTCTGCCCGTTTGCTTGAGTCCCCGTAGCGAAAGAAAATCCTTTAACGAGGAAACAGTCCAACCGAGGAAGTCGTCGTATTCAAGAACTTCCTCTGCTTGTCGAGGCATCACAAATAATTTTGTGGCCGCTCTACCGGAGTGGTAGCGGCAGAAATAGAAAAGGATTTCAAACTAACAGTTTCAGTACACGTGTTTTGATCCTAGATTAAGATATTTCGATATTTCTTCGCAGGTAATTGCAACTCGATGAGTCAGCCATTTGCATTTTATTGTTTGGCCACGCGCTCTCCCCAGTAGTTTTGCACCCCCGGCAAAATGGCGGTGTTAACCTTGTAAAGGTCTATTTAAAATGACTACGACAGAAAATAAGACTGCGAAAATAGCCAACAAACTATTTTTGATCAGTTAAATTTTAGATGAGCCCAGGATTACAAAAATGTGAGGTTTTCGTAACAGCAGAGCTTGAATTTTAAAATATAAAAAAAATGTCTGTTCTCAAAGCGCAATTAAAAGAATTAAAAGTGGGATATTTCGTTCGGATCCACAGAACTTCGTCAGCCACAATGCAAATTTGAATGTTAACAAGATGATGATTCCATGATGATTCCAGAGCAGGAAAACAGTATTTTTGATGATACAGATATTGAAGTGTTTACTTCCCTTGCAAGGAACTTCCGGTGACCAGAAACCTTCCATATACCTTCGATCGTTTAAAATAGAAATCATTTTGCTGCACGTCTCTTGCCATGCCAAAATCCGTGATTTTACATGTTTCTTCCTCTCCCACAAGCACATTCCTGGCTGCCAAGTCTCGGTGAATTATCTACAGAGTAAAAAATTTCAAGTGAAATATTTGTACAATTTTGATATCCAATCGCTTAAAGTGTAACCTTGACTCTTAGTATTTGATACATATTTCAAACAATAACGTTAGTGCTAGCGTTATTTTTAGGTGATGTAGCAGCTCTGGTAACATATAATGTGATTGGCTAGCTACCCTAGCCAAAAGCAAACGACTACACAGTTGAAACAGTGACTTGAAAAACCAAACAATAGCAGGTTTTATGAAAACTGTTATTTTTAGGTTTGGTTAAGGAGCACAGCTTAGTGGTCACTTTTTTACGTCAATTGCTTGCATTCTCGGAAACGATTAATGTTGAATTTGGGGAGAAGAGTTAGGGAACACCTCGTGACGCAATCTGACGAAATCTGCTTGCATCTAATGACCTGCATGTCTGCCATTTTGTATTTATGTCCTGTAATGTTTTCCACAGAATATGGCAAAATGTCAATAATCATAGTCTACTTTCGCTTTAATTAATGATTGTTTGCATCCATGTGCAAGACGACCATTTCAAGGTTACCGTACAAATGAATTACCAAGGTCTGCACGATGAGTCCTTTGAGTGTTTTGTTTTGTACACCAAGAAGGCGGCCGTGACGACACGATTAAAGCGAAGAGAGTATAATAAATAGTAGTAGTATAATAAATAATATATAATACATTCAGGTCCCCCACACATTACTGCGTTTATGAAAATCTACTTTTTCTGTTTCGTTAAAACATATGAAATAGCTTAATTTTCATTCACAGCGACTTCAACTATCCACCCTAGAAACTGTGCAGCGAAGCTGTAGTTTTACGAGAAATTGTAAAGAGATTTGTTTCCTCATTAAAACTTTGAAAATTTACCTTAACAGTTATCAATTAAGTACTACGACTCTAATTTTGTCATTGTATTGAGCAATCCTGCGTTTTGAGACAATATTTAACAGAATTACTGAATACCTTATTCGCTTCCAAATATGCCATACCAACAGCAACTTCTCCAGCAAACTTAAAAAGATGCTCTGATGTAAGAGAACCTTTCGGTTTAATGTCAGGGTCGTTGAAATATTGGTCATCAAGACCTCGACTCCTCCTCAGAAGTCCGAGCAAATCACCGTGTGGAATATACTCAAACTTTACCATGATAGGATCTGCAGAATTTCAAAATATTAAGATGAGTAAAAACCCCAGTAATGATATCTAGAACTTTTGAAACAGTTGATGTTCAAGAACATGTGCCTGTGGTGGATAACAGGTATTATTAAATTCTCAACCTCGGATAATGCAATTCTCGTGCTCTGATTGGTTCACTCAATCTCGGTTATCAGCTCATATACCTTAGTTTGACCTTATATGGTAAATGATTGCGCTTAGCGTTGCTAAACTAAAAATGTTTACGCCAGAAAGCGAAATTTCTTTCGGTATAAAGCAAAAGAAAAACGTTTTGGTGGAAGGTTTGGATCACTTTCGAAGCTTAGAGATACGCGAAAAGGTAAGAAATGTTTTTGGGTGCTTTCCATTATGCCAAAGATTCCGGAAATTTCGGTCGGAAATCAAATGGAAAGGTCCGTTTCGGTTTCTTCCGACGGGAATATTCCACTTATTTCGGTTGGAATATTCCGACGAAATTCGCCGTTCCATTTTTGACAAACCGGTTCTTTGCCCTAATTAGCGAATTCGGAAAAGGAATAAAATGTGGCAAGAGCCATTCCTATTTGTTGGCCCGGGTTTAATCGGAAAATGTCGTTCCATTTTCCTTCGGTATTCCCACTTATCTCTGACCGGTCGGTTTGGCATAATGGAAAAACACCCATGGATTCTGGCCACTTTCAACTTATGCACAGTCGTAGTGAAGGTCCATTTTTGTAACCGTTGACAACCACTGTTGTTAATAATTACTGAGTAGACGAGGCGGAAGTCTGTGATTTGCGGACGTTCTGCTTTGAAAATGGCCAGGGCCCGTGCTCTTTGTGCTGACCAAAAGAAAAGCGGACTCTGGGGACGAGCTTGAGGTAGTACTCGGCATAGATGCTTAACCAAAGAGCGCGTGGACCAAATTAACCCAGCAGGGCCATTTGGCCAAGAGGAACTCGTTGTAGGGGTTTTCGCGTTAGTTATCAAACATAACTATATACTTTTAGTATCACCCAACGAGTGGACTAATGTAAATCCTGCGCTTTAATGCGGGTCAATAGAGAAGTTAAGCATGACGTTTACGGCCAACGGCAAACGGGAAACGACAGTTTCGTGCTTATCATAAAAGCATCAAAATTCTCCCATTTTAACTTGTCTCGTTCCTTTGGGAAGTTGCTTGATATCTGGAGCTAACAGGACTGAAATTAGCTAATATCAAGCAGAGTTTTTACATTTTTGACAAAACCCTAATTTCACTCCGACGTTTGCCGTTTGGCGTAAACGTCATGCTTTAGCTCTTCGGCTTCGCCTCATGGGCTACTGACCCGTAGCCCTTGCGGGCAAAGGATCATGTTTGATATCAAACACAAAGTGTCCCGTTAAATCTAAGCATTTGCTAACTATTTCCAACAATAAGGGAAGTCGTCCGTTCGTCGTTCACATCGATCGACGAGGTACGAATTTTGGACAGAGATCTGAACTGGTTGACGAGGGGAGTGCGGGAGGCAGTTTTTATCAGATTTCACAAATGGATCCTACACGAGAGGGAGGGAGGTACAATATCCTGGAGGTCTGAACGAGGCTGATTGGATCACGTGATTCTCATATGACAAGTCACTTGAACAATTTCAGAATGATCCTTATTAGAGTAGTTTTAACAAATTTATAACTTTTACATTATAGGTAAAGGTAAAGCCTCTTTATTTAACGTCGCTAGTTCCTTCAGTTACGAAACTGGTATCAGTGGGAGCCGACGGCCCTTTTTGCACCCCTCCCTCTGTCAGTGCTCCGTTTTACGAGGATTTAACGCCATAGCTACACGGAGCAGAGAAAATCTGAAACAGACGTTGAGATCACTGAAGATTGAACCGAAGACCTCTTGCTCCGAATGGCGCGCACTAACCAACTGACCTACGCCTGCTCCTCCAATACAGACAACTAACGTCACAAAATGTCATTGAAACGTGAAACAAAATATTAACCTATAAGTGTTAAAAGGTGTTATTGAAAAATGTTGAAAACTGATAAGTGATAAAACCTATTGACAAGTGTTAGGGATAAAGTTATTTTAGGATATGATAAATGCAACTGTTTGTCTTTTCCTGTGCACAAGGGTTTCGAGGACATTTTGTGACGTTAATTGCTCAAGTTTACCGGGAAGAAGAGCGAAGGGACACTTCGTGACGCTTATTGAAATCAGTGTACATCAGGAGTCCATCACTAGGAGATTGCAACTTCAATGTATTCGTGGAACTGCTTTGTTAGATACCGACTGATATTTAGGATGCTTTTCCCTCGAAACGAGACCTTTTCAGCTAATCACAAGTCTTTCATCAGAAATTATCACCCATGGGATTGAGAATGGTCCCTCGTGCAAGCCGAATCTTCTTTACTATGTCGTCGAAAAATGGCTTGATCTGTGAAAATGCCGTCACATAGACCTAATACTAGGGAGCTTAAGGACGCGCATTTTAAAGACGCAAGCAGGAAGAGAACATTTCGCGTGCCAGGACGGTAATGTCTCCTAGATTTTTATACTAATCATCGCTAATGGATAAAAGATACTTAGCAATGTAAATGTGGTTGTGTGAAGACAAGTTAAAAGAGAAAAGAGCTCACATCCGGTTGCCGTCCGCGTCTCAGTAACGTGCGTGCTTAAGGTGGCTCAAACCTGTTCCAACACTTGAAAGAAACGATCTTATCAGAAGGATTGACACTAAAACACTTTATCACTTTCCTGTTGCCATGGTAACTTGTTACGTCACAAAATGATGGATCTTGTTCAGCAACAATTGATATTCCACATGGTACCATAACATTGCTGTTACGTGATAAAGTGTTGTAGTGTCCAGCTTTCTAATAACAAGGTCTCTTCAAAGTGTTGAAACTGGTTTGAGCCACTTTAAGGTCCCTATTATTCATAATTGGAGTTGCACGCTCTTGGTTATGGATACCTGCGTGCATCTAGCTAATTACGTGCATTCCTGGGTATATATCTTATGATCATCCGGAGTCCTACAAAAGCAACCAATTAAAAAAGGCGTGGGAGCTTAGCCCTACCAGCCCCTTCCCGTTTTCGTTATCTGCGGTTTCTAACAGAACGTCATGACACTACACTGGGCAGGCATTTATTCGAACGGTAATAAGGATGAGATAAGGTAGAAAGAAGATACCCCAAGGAGGAAAAACGGAAAAAAAAGGTCGCTGGGGTTGGCCGCAGGTCTCCGGGGGGATCGTGGCAGGAAGAAGACAAGATTGGGACAAAAGTAAGTGAATAATCAACTCTTTGTTCTCCGTTGGAGACAGAAGGATGATGATGACAACAAAGTGGGCGACGACGATGAAGATGTTTGCAGAGATCTGATTGAATTTCTAGTTTACTAACATATAGGAACTTTCCTTGGTTAGCTGTATAAACCATTCATTTCTAGTTCCAGAATTGGTCTAAGCAACAAAGAGGCTCGTCAAAAACTATTTTGAATCGTTTTGATCTCCTGGAAGAGGCAATTGTCATCGCCCCGATGATCGTCATCGTCATCTTGTTCGCATTTGTCATCATTATTGTCGTCGTCACCCCTCGGTGTAGGCAGCTTCGTTACTTGTAGCAACAAGGAAACTTGTAAGTGGTACTACTTTTCTAGAGATCATTTTCATCATCATCGTCATCGTCATTATAACCTTCGTTGTCATCATCATTCTCTTCATCGGAACGTCATTATCATCATCGTCATCGTCGTCGTTGTTTTCGTTTTCGTCATCGTCATCGTCATCGTCATCATCGTCGTCGTCGTCGTCTTCTTAGTCGTCATCATCGTCGCTGTCGCCTTCGTCGTCGTCGCTGTCGCCTTCGTCGTCGTCGTCGTCATCATTATCATCGTCGTCATCGTTGTGGTCTTCATCGTCGTCCTCATCGTTATCTTCATCATCGTCGTCATCATCGTCGTTGTCTTCTTCGTAGGTCGTCGTCGTTACACCGCCCAAACAAGTTTCGTCATCACTTATCATCATAATCATCATCATCATCATCATAGTCATTGACATCATCGTCCTCGTCATCTAATTAATTCATTTTACATTAGTTTAACATCCTGGCCCGGGTTGCTTGAAGGATGGTTAGCGCTAACTAACGTTAAATACCATGGAACCCTATAGGTTTTGATACCTCTTCATCAACGGTTAGCGCTAAGCGGTCCCTGACCTGCTAATGTCCAAACATATTGTGTGTTGTGTCAAACAAGGTGAGTTACCACGCCTAAAATCTAACTACTTTCAACAACGTACAAAGCTTACCTGACAGCGTCACAGCTCCCATCAGTCGTATAATATTGGGATGTTGAAGCTGCTTCATAAGTTCATACTCCGCCAAAAGAGCTTCCTTGTTGGACTGTGTTGCTTTGGCTAACACAACAACGATAGAGTCAGGTTTAGTTCACACCATACCGGGAAAACTTGTAGAACTGAAAAACGAGGCCCCAGATAACTTTATCCGACAGTTTTAATCTTTGCAAATATTTTAGTATTTGCTCACGTAACCGTTAATATGCACATATGTGGTACCCTCCGACCGATAAAGCGACAATCAGATTCACAATCCAAAGTAGTGCATGAATTTCTTAGGCTCAATAAAAAGACACTTTGTGACATCATCATTATTCATGTGTATTGACAATTAAGCCTCTGTTACGCTCGGCAATGTTTTCTGCAAATGTTTCGCAATTTTCTTGCGAAAAAAAGTCCTCACATTTCGAAACAAGTTGCTTGATGGGTGTTACACTACATGTAGGCAACGTTTCTTGCAACTTGTCCGGTTTTCGATGATTACACGAGGTTAAAGGAACATAATAATAATAATAATAATAATAATAATAATAATAATAATAATAACAATTATAACAATAATAATAATAATAATAATAATAATATATTTAATAATTATAAATATAAATATAATTAATCATAATAATAGAACAAGTTTACCCAGGATGACTGGGTCAGTTTAGAGACAAATGCTATCAATGCAGGTCCTGCATTTTCATTGGCTGGGGCCGCAAAACGTTGCGATACAAGTTGCAGGACAGATGTTACACTACACTCAATGATCGATAAAACTTGTTGCAGCGTTGCGAGACGCGTTGCGCGCCCAAAGTATAATTGATTTCTACTTCTTGCAACGGTGGCGGCAGCAAGAATGTTGGGTGGAATGTTTGTGACAGGGTATGTTACACTGGGCAATTTGTGTTGCAACTTGTGCCGCAACAAAATTGAGAGACAAATTGCACGAAAAATTGCCTAGTGTAACCTGCGGTTTATGAGTATGAAAGCCCTCAAAAGGGCTATATCTCTCCTTTTTCCTCATTTTGTTTTACCTTTTGGAATTTTAATAGCCACAATTCCAAGGTCATCTACAAACGCCTTAGCGACAAGGCCAAACGCCCCTTTGCCAATGTACTTCTCGATGCGCACTGTTTCTCTAGGGTATTCCCACTCAGGATTTTCTTCGTTTAAGGGCGACATAGTGGTGTACATGAGTGACACATTCTCTGTTCCTTGTGGTTCATGTACCTGCAAAGACCGAAAACAGCACGACAATGCTTTTGAAAGGATTTTATCAATCTCAGTAGAATTATTAATAAATAATATTTAATTTAGAGAAGAGATCATGTTAATACAGCAAACGCCAGACCGAAATTTGCGTTTTTTCTGAACTAGTTTAATGATAAACTAGTTGCAAGGAAACGGGCGCACCTCTCCAGGAATACACTTTATAAGATGCACGCCCAATCAGAAAGTGTCCCTTTAACCTTTGTTACATATTTCCAGCAATAAGGTAAGGGCGAAGGTTTGCGTTATTTGTAGCATTTGGGGGGAACACTTTGTGAGGTCATTTGTCTGTATTCTGAGACATGAATGATGTTGCAGTTAGGGAGTAGAATAAGGGGACACTTCGTGACGCTTATTGAAATCCGCGTTCATCTAATTAGCGTCAATCCTGGGCATATCGACAACCAAAAAATACCTCTTACTAAACGAGTTCGAGGCCCGTACTGTAAATTACCGCCCGAGAAAATGAGAAAACGGGGTTGGTAAGATATTAATAGTATCTTATTACATGAAATTTTCCCGACACTTTAGTTTCGCCTTTTTTTAAAAAATCGCGAAATGAAAGTGACGCAAACATTAAGTGTCGCGAACATAACATGACGCGAAAATTAAGTGAATAACAAAATCATGTTTTTATCTATTCTGAGGCAATTTATAATCGGGAATAGAGGGGAAATCATTAATTATTAGTCTGCTTAATGTGTTCTTCATTTCTTGGTTTTTACCTAAATGATTAATGAAATGATTTTAAAGTGATTTTTTGTACACTCTCGGGATCGGAAGTAATTAATTAACACATGTATTTTTTTTTAGCTTTCCTCAGTGTCGCTGTCGGTCATGATTCCGGGGTTTTTAAAACAGAGATTCGTGAGTCGTAAAAGAGTTTAACGTATGATTCATGATTCCGATTCCATCCCGAAATTTACACAAAGGGCCATAGATATCATGTTCAATTGACTAAAATTGACGAAGAAGCGTCAAAACATGTTTATGCAACACAGAAGACATGAAAAACTTGCTAGAGGTTTTGTTGAAAACGGAAATTTAGCGGGCCGTAACGTAGAATAAGGCCCCTCACCAATCACAGTGTGCGGATTATCTGAGAGATGTAATAATTTAGTTTATCATCCGGCTTCCCACCGGAGCATCACTCTAATGACACTCAATAATTGCAAACTACTTTGATTTTGGCTCATTTTTCGATTTTAAGTTACATATAACTAAAAAAATTCTGAAAAGAAAAAGAAAACTTAGAGAATTTTCATGATTTTATGAAGAGCACCAGCCTGTTGTTCGCCGTTTCACGCAAAGAATGCTAAATCTCTCTAATGTAACTACAAATACCAATTTATAGTATACTGAGGAATAAGTTTTACCATGTTATTATGCATGCTAGCGTTTGGAGAACTTGGCGAATCATTAGATCTGAGAAGCAAACAAGACAATGTGAAACAGAACAAGTTATGCTGAGGAGAAGTAATTCACAACTGCCAGAAAAAAATAATAATTATTCAAGTCTTAAGAATATGTAATAGGGCGAGTTTCAATCGAGTGTCGTAAAACCAAAACCAAAGTAATTGCTTTGGCCAATCAAAAAGGACGGAGACAATCCAGTAAACCAATCAAAACTCGAAGTAATTACACGTTGCCGACACGTTGCACGTTCGAGCCACGATTGGTTTTGGTTTCACTTTTGATTGGTTGAAAAAATGGCTCGAGAACTTTGAACCAATCACTGAGTGAAGTAATCATAAACCAAAGTAATTATCTCATTACTTTCGACACTCAATTGAAAACCGCTCTATTAACTCTAATAGTATTTAATAATATTCAGTCGAGTCTAAAGGCTTTGCATAGAGTGTTTTCACAGGACGTCACGGCAGCCATGATGGTGTACCAAACTAATCCTCCGGGAATTAAACTCTATATTTATGCAAATACTTCCTTTTGTTTCAGTAATACAATATGGCTGCTGGTCACGTGAGGGAAAACGCTCTATTCGTGCACAAGTGCTGGGGACATTGCAAATCAACTTATGGTGTACCTAAACCCAAATGTTTTTCGTCTACAATATTAATCTCCTCACCAAAAGCAAACTTGTTTTGCCATTCTTAATTTGGACTCATGACCATGATGTGAGGGATATGGCTCTATTCTCGATTTTACGTTTGCTTTGCAATGCAAAATTTATTTGAAAAGAGGAATGCAAGGCGATAGGCCTTAAAGGGCCTGTGGCACTCTATTGCGCATGTGCGGCTGTTTGATTTTTGACCCAACGGTTCTTTTTTCAAAGCCAGTATCAATGACGGAAATCCTGTTTAATCGACACAGTGAGACGTGCCAAAGTTGTAATAACATTTCTAAACTTCAGTTTGGTAATATACGAAGGACTTTGTGTTAGTTTTTGGGATCTGTCGACGAAAGCCGGATCAGGCGAAGGGGCTAGGGTCGAAAGGTTCTTACACCTCGTAGCCGCCTTGCATCCAAACAAAGAAGAAAACAAGTAATAGCAGATGGAAGGAGGCACATCGAAAGCTTTATATAGCGAAAGATGTCTATGAAAGCTGGAAAAAAATAAACTGTATGTGCGTCGATTCCACTGACACGGCCTTCGTACAACATCTTTTGTCCTTGGAGGTGAGACGAAGAATGGGGTTAGTATTTACACTGATTATTGGTTTCCCTTTATCACTATAATTCATTGTCGTTAGCTTAGTGTGTGCATTATTTTGCTATTCGTATTTTTTATCCGTCAGTTCAGTTGTCATATCATGGGGAATGATGGCTTTCAGTGTAGGGAGCACAAGGAGCAACTGGCTTCAGCTGTGTATCAGGAAGCGTCTGGATTTAGCTGTTGAAGCCCACGGTAAATGAGAATTTTTGTTTGGTAAAAAAGAAGGGCTGAACTTTTGTTTGAAATATATATATGAACTACATCATATATTATTGCACTGCGGGTATGAAATCAAATGAAACCATGTTGCCTCGCAGTTATGAGGGCAAATTCACTTGCGCTCATAACTGGGAGGCATCATTACTTATTACGGGAAATTGTGAACCCAGAAGTGACCAGCTCCCAACGTCAGTGGCTTCATAGCTCACTTGGTCAGAGCATCGCACCGGTATCGCGAGCACGCGGGTTCAAACCCCATTGAAGTCCTGAAAATTTCCAGGCTTCTCGACTCATGCGGTTCAAGGAAACTTCATTGCCAAACTGGTGAATTCCAAAGTAAATTTCACTCGAAAAACCGATCGTACTCATTGCTTCGTGGTTCATGCGATATCGGTTTTTAGCGTGAACTTTACAGAGGAATTCACTAGTTAGGCAATGAATTTCTCCACAGAAGAAAGCAAAGAAATTGATTTAATTATTTGAGCAGCAACCGGAAACATCAAAACGCGGAGAATACGAAACCTTTTATTTTCACTAACCCTACGGGCGGTAAGAATAAATAACCAAGAAGCCCCGCTTTTAGGCTTGGCTAAATCTATATGATTATTAGAGGTTTGAATTAAGTCAAAGTCCCATACGTTCACTGTAAATTTAAGCCGCTTCTGTCCCCTTCCCCCAAACCAATATGGCGTCAAAAACCGTGAAAAGGTCTATTTATGTCCATTCCGCATATCAAATAGATTTATAGTTCATATATTCTAAATTCGTCTCAATAAACGACCGGCTGTATCTTTCGCACCAAGTTCCACACATACAAAGCGGAAACACCACATCCCCAAGGAAATAGTCAACTGAAAACTCTTTTGTACACTACGTTCCCTAAAAGTTTGCAACGGTGATGCTTCAATATCACTATTGTAATTTACACAACAGGCATTCCTTTTCTGGAAAGTCAAGAGGGCGTGCAAAATGGCCGCGCGAATAAGCCGAAAACTGGAGCAAACGAGCGTTGGGGAACTGGGAAGAGTCTAGTATCGTTTTTTTTCCTCCTAGTTCCATTGTGGCCGCTTTGAACGCTTTCGGATTGTTCGCTGCTTTCTCGACTATTCAGAAAGGCAGTGCAAGCAGTCTTTATATGTTTTCTGCGGCCTGTAGTAAAATAAGCGTCAAGTAACGAGTTTTATTATATCTCTCAGATAGTACGCGCGCTGTAATTGGCTAAATTAGCGGGCCGTATTCTACAGTACGGCCAGCTGTACAGCCCGCTAAATTTAAAATTTCGACAAAACATCATCTAGCGAGTTTTTCATGTCATTTCTGTTGCATAAACTTGTACTGAAAACTGTTTGAATCTTGCAAGCAACTATTTCAAACTTAACAGCCAAGAAGATTTAGTTTTTGGGATTTTGGCATGGCATTCTTTGTGGCAATTGAACGTTCTGCTTCACTTTGACTAGTTTCCTTGCCCGCGCACCGGTTAACCTCAGAGATATAATAAATATCTTACTAACCTCGTTTTCTCGGTCCGTACTGTAAGTTACGGATCCTCGTTTTTTCCCGTTGATTTATGGCCCGCGAGCGAAAAAATTCGGTCCGTAACTTACAGTACGGACCTCGAACTCGGTTAGTAAGAGGTATAACTCACCGCGAGCGGGGGTCGTTAAATTCAACAAGTTGCATGGGTCTGGCTGTTGATACAAACAAGAGAGAACCATGAACTAAGACAATGTAGAGAAGTGACTGTTTTCTATACTTGCTAGGATGAACATTCAACATTTCTATATTTGCGACCTCACCCGTTTTTTCCAGTTATTCTGAGTGGGAAGTAATATTTAAGCTTTTATAGGCTCTTTGTCTTCTTGCAGCTGGATTGGAAAACCGGATTTGTTTTATTATTACGCTTGCTTACTTAGGTCAGTCTTGAATGTTTTGCTGTTCTGCATGAAAGGTCATGACATCGGGAAAAACATAAGTGATTGCAGGTATATCTTTAATTCTTGTTAGATATATAATAAACAAATTACAGCATATAAATTGCTTTGTACGGAATTTTATTCACTCACTCGTTCGTTTTCCAAAGTATAATGCAACTCGTGAATAAAAACTCGTACGTCACCCTTTTTATGAAGTAATCTACATATGTATAAGTCACCTTACAATGTCACATCAGATAGGTAGCGTTTTCTCCGAAGAGAAGTTTGGAAGGAGAGAGAATGGCATGATTAACATAACTGCAGGTCCCTAAAGCAGCTTTTAAAAAACGCGGAGCGCAGAGAACGCTGCGCGAAGGGGACTTGACATGACGTTCTTTACACTCTTACCTCTTGTTTTCTGGCGTCTACACCTGACGCATAACAAGCTCATAAAGATGATCAAACCCGCACTAATTCCAGCAATAACAATTTTACTATGGCCTGGAAAGAAAGAGTGTTACAATGTCACAAGAAAGGAAAAGAAATATAAATTACACATTTTGACAAGGACATAACGGAGATTTTCAAAAAAAGAAAATTGGCCCGACACTTAGCAATTCATGACCATGCTCACGTTGTACAATGCGGGCGAAATCTTCTATAAATGGATGTGTTGACGGCTTTAAAATAATGACAAAAATGAACAATTCGCAGTTGTATTTTTACGGTATGGTCCCGCGGTAAACGTTAAATTCGCTCATTTCACGTTCTTTTGTAGAGTATGACAAAGAAATGCACTGAAATCCGTGCCGCACGAGCGGCACGATTATTTTTTCTCTTTTAACCAATAATATTCTTGTTCTGTGGTGTTGTCGTTGTCATAGCCGTCGTCAATAGCAACTAGGGACTTTAAGTTCGACGCAAAATTTACTTCAAAACAAAACTTTGCACTATCGTGAGACTTTCGCCATTATCCCACCTCATTTATGTGGTACAAAGCTGGCGAAGTATGCTAAGGTACGAGCGATTTCAGAGTACAAACAGACAAATAAAGGTTCGCATTTATATTCTTACGTTGTCGTTAAAACCTCAAATTTGGTGATTTCACGTCATTGTTATTCAACGTAGCGCAAAAATATGCGCTAGAATTCGTGCCGCATGTTCAGCACGACTTCCTCTTTTGACAAATGATATTTTTGTTTGTGGCGTTACCATTTCCATGGTCTGCGTTGTTCCTTAAACTCTCTGTAAAAAGTTGTACAACGACACAAAGATAAACAAAATGTAAAAGCAAAAATTGTTGGGTGCCATTCACGTGATCGGCCGCAATGTTTGGACGCCGTTTCTTTGTTTTGTGACAACCTCATACGAAAATCAACAGCTATGTCCAGAAATGAGTGTAATTACTCTTAGCGTCACGAAATATCTCCATGCTCTTCTTTCCAACTTAAGCACCACTCATTTCTCGGAATATAGACAAATTATGTTACAATAGGTTCCCTAAAGTCCTCTCATCAAGGAAAGACAAACAGTTGCATTTACCCTATAATAAATACAGGAAAACCTCTCCACAACTGACGGCCATTTTGAGGACAGAAGAAAGTGGCCGTTGTGAATAGGTGGCTGCATGTTGTGAGGAGGTAAGGGTGTCATATGTTTTTGGGCAACAACATGTTTGTTCTTTCTGTGCTACAGAAAATTGGTTGTATTAAGTCCAGTGCTGTCGCGTGGTATTGTACCACTAACTTGACATTCAAAGTTAATTATGTGAATGATGTTACTGCAAATCTTCAAGCACATGTAACCTGAATAATCATCGACGTTCCGTACGGATCAAGTTTAAGGACTTCTAGAGCAGTACATGTTTTCAATTAACTGTAAAAAAATGACGCGATTGCAATTGCTACGCTTAGTTATCGGTTTAAAAATCTCTCGCCGGTTTAGAGTCATTTTCAATTTAGTGTAGAAAGTAATAAGCGAATTGCTTTGATTCTGGATTACTTCACTCAGTGATTCGTTCAAAGTTTTCGCGCCACCTTTTCAACCAATCAGAAGTGAAACCAAAACTAATCATGGTTCGCACGTGTACATTTTCCCGCGCTTTGTGTCGCCTACATTTAATTACTTCGAGTTTTGAGTGGTTTAAGGGATTGTCTCTGTCCTTTTTGATTGGCTAAAGCAATTACTTTGGTTTTGATTTTACGACACTCGATTGAAACTTGCTCTATCAACCAATGAGAAGGAAAACCAAAACCAATCTCTAATTGCACGCGCAAGTTTTCCCGCGCTTTGAAAAAGTTAGATGGAATTGATGCGAATTTGGATTGGTTCATTGTGTTGTTTGCATCTTCTGTGATTGGTCGAAGAAATTACTTTGGTATTTGTTTTATGACACTGAATTGAAAACCGCTGACTCTAAAAAGGATAAAATCTCATGAGTCGTTAATTCATCGGGCCGTTATTGACAGATAAATAACCTGTGGGTCTACCTTTGTGGTTGGGATCCTTCCTTGCCTGTCCTACCATGGAAATTTTGAAATTTATTGCTAAAAAAAGAAAGAGCATAAAGCGGTTGATTTTTACGAGTAAAGCTTCGAAAAAGTGTTGATAGTGCACTCAGTCTAATAAATTATGTAAGTGAACCTTGGCCCTAACCCTGCAAAATAAGGACACTTAATTAGGTACTTCCATTAAGTACTAACCTGTACGTTCGACCCTTGATTTTACTTGGTCAAACGACTGCTTACAAAAATTTGGTTTATCAACGGAGTTGATAATGTAAATTGGCCACCGTACAGAGATTCTAAAAGTTGACGTTTCGAGCGTTAGCCCTTCGTCAGAGCGAATCGAGGGATTATGGGTTACGTGTAGTTTTTATAGTAGAGTAGGAGCTACGCTATTGGTGGTAACATGGCAACGTGAAAAATAGGAATATATTAGTTAAACGAAAAGCGTTCGTTAATACCGTGAGGATTAAGGGTGCCGATTTGAAAGATGAATTTTTGTTCCAGATTCTTGCGGCTTTCCGTCGTACCTAGATGTAGGGAAAGGCCGCAGATAGCCATGTGTTTTTTGGAGTGGTTAGGCAGATTAAAATGGCGAGCGACTGGCTTAGATGCATCCTTGTCATTCTTCTCAACATCGCGAAGGTGTTCGCGGAATCGGTCACCTAGTCGTCTACCTGTCTCACCAATGTATAATTTATTGCATAACGTACAGGTTATGCAATAAATGACATTTGCGGAGGTACATGTGAAACGATCGGTGATCTTAACAGATCGCTTAGGTCCCGATATCTTGCTAGTGTTAACAATGAAAAGACAAGTTTTGCATCGTGAGCGCGCGCATTTGAAAGTGCCGGGTTGCTCGTTGGTTTTGAGTGCGCTTCTAACTAAAAAGTTGCCTACGTTTTTATCGCGTTTGAATGAAATAAGTGGAGGTTGCGAAAAGATTCTACCAGTCTCGGGATCATTTTGGAGTAATTTAAAATTACTAAGAATGATGCTTTTGACTGCGTGATTATGAGGATGGAAAGTGAGGGTGAATGGAATTCTGTCATTCTTATCTTTCTGTGACGTTTGTAGTGACGACTGTCGATCAAATTGTTGGGCGCGATGATGGCCCGCTTGGACCACAGAGACAGGATAGCCACGTTTTTCGAAGAACTGGCACATCTCCTCTGATTTGCTGGAAAAATCGGAGTCATCACTACATAGACGTCGAAGTCTAAGAAATTGAGAATAAGGAAAGGAGTTCTTGACATGTGATGGATGTGACGATGAATACAACAAATAACTGTGTGAATCTGTAGGTTTGTAGTGCACACTAGTACATAGCACGTTGCCTCTAATAGAAACTTTGATATCTAGGAAAGCCAATGAAGTTTCCGAAATTTCCCAGGTATATTTAAGAGCCGGATGAAAAGAGTTGACGGAGGTTATAAATTGATCGAGTTCTTCTCTGCTGGATGAAATAGCGCCGATGCAGTCGTCGATGTAGCGGCCGTAGAGTTCAGGTTTGGGGCCGTTGTACTGATTAAAAAATTGGTGTTCAACATATCCTACAAAAAGATTGGCATAGCTAGGTCCCATTCTTGTGCCCATCGCTACACCATTAATTTGTTTGTAATAGTTGCAGGCGAATGAAAAACAGTTAAGCGTTAAAACTAGTTCGGCAAGGCGGAGGAGCGTTTCCGAGCTAGGTTCTTTGACAGTGCGTTGATCGAAAAAGTGTTTAAGTGCTTGAAGACCTTCGCTATTAGGAATGACTGTGTATAGAGATGTAATGTCCATGGAGAAATTGAAATCGCGGAAAATTTGTAGTGCGTGTGTACTGTCTTTAATGTACGATGGCAAAGATTTGACGATAGGCGTCATAATCCTGTCTAAGTAGCTAGAAATGAGTTCGGTGGGGCAACTACAGGCAGAAACGATAGGTCGACCTGGGTTGTTGGGTTTGTGAATTTTAGGCAAAAAGTAAATGCACGAAGTTCTAGGGGTGTTGATGATGAGATTAGTGGCAGTGTCCGGTAATTCTTGATTAACTATAAGATTTTGAATGGTGTCTTTGACAAGTTTTTGATTTTTGGAAGTGAGATCTTTAGGGATTTTTGCATAAAACGAGGTATCCGAAAGTTGCCGCAAAGCTTCTTTTTGGTAAAGGTCGGACCGCCAAACAACTACCGCGCCGCCTTTGTCGGCCGATTTGACAACTATGTCGTTGCGTTTACTAAGATTTTTAAGCGCCGCCCACTCTTCCGAGGAAAGGTTGGAAAATTTAGTGTTGCGATTGAATGTAAGTTTGTGAATGTCGTGATGGCATTTTTTCGTAAAAAAATCTAAAGAGGCAAATTGTCCTTCTGGGGGAGTCCATTTGGATTTGCAAACTAGAAGTGTTTCAAAAATATCTTTATTAGAAGTGTCCGAATCATCCTCTTTGTCGTAAAAGGCTTTTAACTGAACGCGGCGAGGGAATTTTTCAACATTTTGCTTAATAGAAAATTCGTTGGTGCGTTTGGTAATAGGGACAAAATTTAGGCCCTTACTGAGAACAGATTTCTCTGAGTCAGTAAGCGGAAGATTTTCTGGAATTGCAATAACGGTATTATGGCTATGCAATGTAGTGTCGTCGGTATTTTGCGGACCTATTAATTCTTGTTTTCTGGCGTCTACACCTGACGCATAACAAGCTCATAAAGATGATCAAACCCGCACTAATTCCAGCAATAACAATATCACTAAGGCCTGGAAAGAAAGAGTGTTACAATGTCACAAGAAAGGAAAAGAAATATAAATTACAGGTTTTCACAAGGACATAAGGGAATATTTCAAAACAAAACAAAATTGGCCCTACAATAAGCAATATATGACCATGTTCACGTTGTACAATTCGGGTGAAATCTTCTATAAATGGATGTGTTGACGGTTTTAAAATAATGACAAAAATGAACAATTCGCAGTTGTATGTTTACGGTATGGTCCCGTGGTAAACGTTAAATTCGCTCATTTCACGTTGTTTTGTAGAGTATGACAAAGAAATGCACTGAAATCCGTGCCGCACGAGCGGCACGATTATTTTTTCTCTTTTAACCAATAATATTCTTGTTCTGTGGTGTTGTCGTTGTCATAGCCGTCGTCAATAGCAACTAGGGACTTTAAGTTCGACGCAAAATTTACTTCAAAACAAAACTTTGCACTATCGTGAGACTTTCGCCATTATCCCACCTCATTTATGTGGTACAAAGCTGGCGAAGTATGCTAAGGTACGAGCGATTTCAGAGTACAAACAGACAAATAAAGGTTCGCATTTATATTCTTACGTTGTCGTTAAAACCTCAAATTTGGTGATTTCACGTCATTGTTATTCAACGTAGCGCAAAAATATGCGCTAGAATTCGTGCCGCATGTTCAGCACGACTTCCTCTTTTGACAAATGATATTTTTGTTTGTGGCGTTACCATTTCCATGGTCTGCGTCGTTCCTTAAACTCTCTGTAAAAAGTCACAAAGATAAACAAAATGTAAAAGCGAAAATTGTTGGGTGCCATTCACGTGATCGGCCGCAATGTTTGGACGCCGTTTCTTTGTTTTGTGACAACCTCATACGAAAATCAACAGCTATGTCCAGAAATGAGTGTAATTACTCTTAGCGTCACGAAATATCTCCATGCTCTTCTTTCCAACTTAAGCACCACTCATTTCTCGGAATATAGACAAATTATGTTACAATAGGTTCCCTAAAGTCCTCTCATCAAGGAAAGACAAACAGTTGCATTTACCCTATAATAAATACAGGAAAACCTCTCCACAACTGACGGCCATTTTGAGGACAGAAGAAAGTGGCCGTTGTGAATAGGTGGCTGCATGTTGTGAGGAGGTAAGGGTGTCATATGTTTTTGGGCAACAACATGTTTGTTCTTTCTGTGCTACAGAAAATTGGTTGTATTAAGTCCAGTGCTGTCGCGTGGTATTGTACCACTAACTTGACATTCAAAGTTAATTATGTGAATGATGTTACTGCAAATCTTCAAGCACATGTAACCTGAATAATCATCGACGTTCCGTACGGATCAAGCTTAAGGACTTCTAGAGCAGTACATGTTTTCAATTAACTGTAAAAAAATGACGCGATTGCAATTGCTACGCTTAGTGATCGGTTTAAAAATCTCTCGCCGGTTTAGAGCCATTTTCAATTTAGTGTAGAAAGTAATAAGCGAATTGCTTTTATTCTGGATTACTTCACTCAGTGATTCGTTCAAAGTTTTCGCGCCACCTTTTCAACCAATCAGAAGTGAAACCAAAACTAATCATGGTTCGCACGTGTACATTTTCCCGCGCTTTGTGTCGCCTACATTTAATTACTTCGAGTTTCGATTGGTTTAATGGATTGTCTCTGTCCTTTTTGATTGGCTAAAGTAATTACTTTGGCTTTGGTTTTACGACACTCGATTGAAACTTGCTCTATCAACCAATGAGAAGGAAAACCAAAACCAATCTCTAATTGCACGCGCAAGTTTTCCCGCGCTTTGAAAAAGTTAGATGGAATTGATGCGAATTTGGATTGGTTCATTGTGTTGTTTGCATCTTCTGTGATTGGTCGAAGAAATTACTTTGGTATTTGTTTTATGACACTGAATTGAAAACCGCTCTGACTCTA
>NC_090895.1:24252373-24259873 GCF_036669925.1 Montipora capricornis | reverse complement strand
ATTAGTGGCAGTGTCCGGTAATTCTTGATTAACTATAAGATTTTGAATGGTGTCTTTGACAAGTTTTTGATTTTTGGAAGTGAGATCTTTAGGGATTTTTGCATAAAACGAGGTATCCGAAAGTTGCCGCAAAGCTTCTTTTTGGTAAAGGTCGGACCGCCAAACAACTACCGCGCCGCCTTTGTCGGCCGATTTGACAACTATGTCGTTGCGTTTACTAAGATTTTTAAGCGCCGCCCACTCTTCCGAGGAAAGGTTGGAAAATTTAGTGTTGCGATTGAATGTAAGTTTGTGAATGTCGTGACGGCATTTTTTGGTGAAAAAATCAAAAGAGGCAAATTGTCCCTCTGGAGGAGTCCATTTGGATTTGCAAACTAGAAGTGTTTCAAAAATATCTTTATTAGAAGTGTCCGAATCATCCTCTTTGTCTTGAAAGAAGGCTTTTAACTGAACGCGGCGAAGGAATTTTTCGACATTTTGCTTAATAGAAAATTCGTTGGTGCGTTTGGTAATAGGGACAAAATTTAGGCCCTTACTGAGAACAGATTTCTCTGAGTCAGTAAGCGGAAGATTTTCTTGACAAACAAATTCTTCACTGCCGCTCCGAACTTTCCAAAATCTGTCCAGCAATTTTAGTACAATCGATTCACGCTAAAATCCGACAACTTAATTCTGGACTGTTTGACCATTTACACCAAACCAAGACTCTTAAACTTCAACAATTAATAGGTCCGCAAATTACCGACGACACTACATTGCATAGCCATAATACCGTAATTACAATTCCAGAACATCTTCCGCTTACTGACTCAGAGAAATCTGTTCTCAGTAAGGGGCTAAATTTTGTCCCTATTACCAAACGCACCAACGAATTTTCTATTAAGCAAAATGTCGAAAAATTCCGTCGCCGCGTTCAGTTAAAAGCCTTCTTTCAAGACAAAGAGGATGATTCGGACACTTCTAATAAAGATATTTTTGAAACACTTCTAGTTTGCAAATCCAAATGGACTCCTCCAGAGGGACAATTTGCCTCTTTTGATTTTTTCACCAAAAAATGCCGTCACGACATTCACAAACTTAAATTCAATCGCAACACTAAATTTTCCAACCTTTCCTCGGAAGAGTGGGCGGCGCTTAAAAATCTTAGTAAACGCAACGACATAGTTGTCAAATCGGCCGACAAAGGCGGCGCGGTAGTTGTTTGGCGGTCCTACCTTTACCAAAAAGAAGCTTTGCGGCAACTTTCTGATACCTCGTTTTATTCAAAAATCAATAAAGATCTCACTTACAAAAATCAAAAACTTTTAAAAGACACCATTCAAAATCTTATAGTTAATCAAGAATTACCAGACACTGCCACTAATCTCATCATCAACACCCCTAGAACTTCGTGCATTTACTTTTTGCCTAAAATTCACAAACCCAACAACCCAGGTCGACCTATCGTTTCTGCCTGTAGTTGCCCCACCGAACCCATTTCTAGCTACTTAGACAGGATTATGACGCCTATCGTCAAATCTTTGCCATCGTACATTAAAGACAGTACACACGCACTACAAATTTTCCGCGATTTCAATTTCTCCATGGACATTACATCTCTATACACAGTCATTCCTAATAGCGAAGGTCTTCAAGCACTTAAACACTTTTTCGATCAACGCACTGTCAAAGAACCTAGCTCGGAAACGCTCCTCCGCCTTGCCGAACTAGTTTTAACGCTTAACTGTTTTTCATTCGCCGGCAACTATTACAAACAAATTACCGGTGTAGCGATGGGCACAAGAATGGGACCTAGCTATGCCAATCTTTTTGTAGGATATGTTGAACACCAATTTTTTAATCAGTACAACGGCCCCAAACCTGAACTCTACGGCCGCTACATCGACGACTGCATCGGCGCTATTTCATCCAGCAGAGAAGAACTCGATCAATTTATAACCTCCGTCAACTCTTTTCATCCGGCTCTTAAATAGACCTGGGAAATTTCGGAAACTTCATTGGCTTTCCTAGATATCAAAGTTTCTATTAGAGGCAACGTGCTATGTACTAGTGTGCACTACAAACCTACTGATTCACACAGTTATTTGTTGTATTCATTGTCACATCCATCACATGTCAAGAACTCCATTCCTTATTCTCAATTTCTTAGACTTCGACGTCTATGTAGTGATGACTCCGATTTTTCCAGCAAATCAGAGGAGATGTGCCAGTTCTTCGAAAAACGTGGCTATCCTGTCTCTGTGGTCCAAGCGGGCCATCATCGCGCCCAACAATTTGATCGACAGTCGTCACTACAAACGTCACAGAAAGATAAGAATGACAGAATTCCATTCACCCTCACTTTCCATCCTCATAATCACGCAGTCAAAAGCATCATTCTTAGTAATTTTAAATTACTCCAAAATGATCCCGAGACTGGTAGAATCTTTTCGCAACCTCCACTTATTTCATTCAAACGCGATAAAAACGTAGGCAACTTTTTAGTTAGAAGCGCACTCAAAACCAACGAGCAACCCGGCACTTTCAAATGCGCGCGCTCACGATGCAAAACTTGTCTTTTCATTGTTAACACTAGCAAGATATCGGGACCTAAGCGATCTGTTAAGATCACCGATCGTTTCACATGTACCTCCGCAAATGTCATTTATTGCATAACCTGTACGTTATGCAATAAATTATACATTGGTGAGACAGGTAGACGACTAGGTGACCGATTCCGCGAACACCTTCGCGATGTTGAGAAGAATGACAAGGATGCATCTAAGCCAGTCGCTCGCCATTTTAATCTGCCTAACCACTCCAAAAAACACATGGCTATCTGCGGCCTTTCCCTGCATCTAGGTACGACGGAAAGCCGCAAGAATCTGGAACAAAAATTCATCTTTCAAATCGGCACCCTTAATCCTCACGGTATTAACGAACGCTTTTCATTTAACTAATATCTTCCTATTTTTCACGTTGCCATGTTACCACCAATAGCGTAGCTCCTACTCTACTATAAAAACTACACGTAACCCATAATCCCTCGATTCGCTCTGACGAAGGGCTAACGCTCGAAACGTCAGCTTTTAGAATCTCTGTACGGTGGCCAATTTACATTATCAACTCCGTTGATAAACCAAATTTTTGTACACTACTTCCCACCGACGCAGCACCACAGTTTCTTTAGAAACTACCCCTTTAAACGACTGCTTAACCTGGCTTATTGGCTGTGGCACCTGGCCAATGAATGGAATCGAGCCTGCTATTGACCTCATTGTTGATTTAAAGATCTTTGCTTTGTTATGAGAATGCAGATCCGTTTCCATTACAAAAATACAATTTAAGAAGGAAAACACACGATAATGACAATTAGGATTGTTGTTTGGAAACAAAAGAGAACAAACAAAAAAACACTAGTATCGATTGAATTTAAATTGCTCGAAAGAACCGTGCGCTTCTTTGGTTAATTATATAGTGAACCATTTTTTTTTCGATAGATTCTCGAACATGGATTTATGTCTAAAAACTGTAATGTTCCATTCAGCTATAAAAAAACTATCATTTATGTTTGAATACTCGTTTTTGTCCAATCATTCGCTACGTTTTGTTCTAGGTTTTGAAAGTCGTTTTTATTCAGAAGAAACTACTTTTGTCACATATTTGTTTTGATTTTCTTGCTCTTAATCATGCAAACGTGGTTGCCATAGCGATTTATTTGGGACTCCAAGGAGTACAGTTCGGGGCAAAATTATGCTGCTTTCGTCCTATCAGAAGCGTGTAATTCTCCTGAGAGATTCAAAAACATAATAAGGCCTCTATTGTAAAGGCGAAAGCAGCGGAATCGATTGCATTCACAGGCCAGGTCACCGAGTTAGACATGTTCCCAAAATATAAATAACTTGGTCAATTGTTTGAGATTGCGAAGAGACAATCGTCCACCAACTGAAGCTGGCATCTTAGAATATTGCATGTAAACGAAATCCGTCAGTAACAACTCTGCCTTCCATGTCTGCGAAATAATGGTGTTTTACAGAAGCCCATGAGTAGGAGCAACCAACTCCCATACTAAGCCTATTTCACGGTGTTTTACAGACCAATCTATTTTTGGACTACTTTTGCCGCAAAACAACAAGTTGACGTCAAGTTAGTTGCTGTGATTGGTCATCGCTTAGGTCCCGATATCTTGCTAGTAGTAAAAATGAAAAGACAAGATTTGCATCGTGAGCGCGCACATTTGAAAGTGCCGGGTTGCTCGTTGGTTTTGAGCGCGGTTCTAACTAAAACGTTGCCTACGTTTTTGTCGCGTTTTATGAAATAAGTGGAGGTTGCGAAAAGATTCTACTAGTCTCGGGATTATTTTAGAGTAATTTTAAATTTTTAAGAATGATACTTTTGACTGCGTGATTATGAGGATGGAAAGTGAGGGTGAATGGAATTCTGTCATTCTTATCTTTTTGTGACGTTTGTAGTGCTGACTGTCGATCAAATTGTTGGGCGCGATGATGGCCCGCTTTGACCACAGAGGCAGGATAGCCACGTTTTTCGAAGAACTGGCACATCTCCTCTGATTTGCTGGAAAAATCGGAGTCATCACTACATAGACGTCGAAGTCTAAGAAATTGATAATAAGGAATGGAGTTCTTCACATGTGATGGATGTGACGATGAATACAACAAATGATTGTGAGAATCTGTAGGTTTGTAGTGCACACTGGTACATAGCACGTTGCCACAAATAGGAACTTTGATATCTAGGAAAGGCAGTGACGTTTCCTAAATTTCCTAGGTATATTTTAAGACCCGGATTGAAAGAATTGACGGAGGTTATAAATAGAGCGATTTCTTCTCTGCTGGATGAAATAGCGCCGATGCAGTCGTCAATATAGCGGCTGTATGCAAATCTTTTTTGTAGGATATGTTGAACACCAACTTTTTAATCAGTACAACGGCCCCAAACCTGAACTCTACGGCCGCTACATAGATGTAATTGTTTGGATTGCAATTTCAAAAGAAAAATAGTAGTTTGGCATCAACTTCTAATTAATCAAAGGACGTAGTCAGCCAAAACAAAGACAGACTCTCAAGTTACAAAAGCCAGTTAAAATGGCCATTTGTGAATGTCATATATGACTCACCATTGCTCGTTGGAAGAATTGTAGTTTTGGTCGTTGGCTCTAAAATATACAAATGAAAATCTAAATAATAATAATCATAGTAATAGTAATAATCATAGTAATAGTAATAATCATAGTAATAATAATAATAATAATAATAATAATAATAATAATAATAATAATAATAATAATAATAATAACACGAAAAGAAATGAGATTAAAATGGATTTTCCTTTCTCTGTACTAAATCCTGGTTGTTACTTGTGCGATAGGTAAAACGATGAGTGGTATACGCAAGCGCAGTAGCGTCGGAGAAGATTCAGTAGGATCCAAGATGGCATGCAAATCGTCGTGCTTGTGCTTATGCTTAACTCACGCCGGTTCCCACTTGTGAAATAAGAACAAGGGTGAGATAAGCTCAAGCAGAAGAAAAGAAAAATCTCCTTTTCTTGTGCTTGCGCTTATACAAAAAGTATGCTTATTTACGCCCGTTCCCACACAATTGTTCTTATGCTTATGCTTGTGCTTATCGCACAAGTGGGAACCACGCTTAAGACTTGCACGAAAGCAAATGCACGCTACTGTGATTCCGTGTTTATTAAACTGTGACCAATAAAATCCCGTTTTTTCTGACCATTTAGGCCGAAGACCAGAGTTCTTATACCGGTACTTATAATCAGACTTACATCAAGCTTTATTGGGCAGAGACGAAACAATAAATAACAAACTGAATAAGAATGTAAATAAATAAATAAATAAATAAACAAATAAATAAATAAATAAAACCCAAAAGGAGAGGGCCCGAACAGGACATTGAGACTCAGGCGAGGCGCCGACCCATAAGAATATTATGTAAAAAATAAAATAAAATAAAATAAAATAAATTAACTGAGGGGCACGGACAACTCCGTGACATAGACCACGTACAGGCCAGATGTACATCATAAACTGACGATAAAAGGTACGTAAAAATATTTATCAAAAAAGGACTTAAGAGAGCCGGGACTAGTGAACCTCTCGGGGATAGCTGTACGGCATGCAGTGTTCCACAATCTTCAATGCGAAAAAAATGTGAGGCTTGGAAGGTGGAGGTCTTGCAGGCCGGGACAGTGAGATAATAGACAGCTTTCTGGCCGTGACGCGTACTCGGGTGATTATTAAGAGTTACGCAATTACTAACATCTATGTCAATGATACTACACAATCACTTGTCTTTGAGGATGACTTCCGCTCGGTTGTCGAAACGTCAGTTAATACCACTAACAGTTCGTCTCACGACGATCTTACCTCATCACATTTTAAGCAGATTTATCTTAGGCTAATTTTTGTTGTTCACCCATGAACACATCGGTACAGGCTTCATAAGCGAACGCTAAGTTGTGATTAGCGATTGTCAAGCGCGCGCATGATGGAAATTGTGTGTACTCAAAACTATTGCACATATAAACTCCTGTTACGTACAAGTAGAGCACGGCATGGGTTTCAACGCACCTTTAGCTAAATAAAATAACGTGATGTTAACGATTACGAGACATAATAACGCTTCCCTTGTGCCAGCTGAGGTGACAGAGAGACTAACCCGTCGATGAATTAGCACTTCCTCCAGCGAAGATTAAAAATTCCGCTACCAGTCACCTCATATAACGGAAGTCGAAATAAGGTCCGACCAACTGAGCTCCTGAGAGATGTATTTTACATTCATTTCTAGGTTTAGGGAATTCAATGCCCGCAAAGAAAACAGTTCACTTACCTGGCGTCACAGCAATTTCAGAAGTCGTGTTCCTCTTTAAAGTGATATTAAGCAATTTTGTCTGATTATGAATCTCGTCGGATTCCCACTCAAACGCACTGCTTCCGGATAAATAAGGGTAGAATTGGCGTTGCCAAACAAGGTAACGAACTATGGGTCTTCCTTTGTGACTGGGTTCCTTCCAAGCCTGTCCTACCATGGTAAATGTGAGATTTGTTTCTTCGTTTAAAGTATCGGGTTGATCAGGATGGGAAGCTAAAAAGAGAAGAGTATAAAGCGGTCGACTTTTACGAGTAAAGCTTCAACACACGTGCGGATAGTCCACTCAGTCTAATACTTTATGTAAGTGAATCTTGGCCCTAACCCTACAAGGACACTTAATTAAGTACTTAAATGATGTATTAGACTGTACGTTCGACCCTTGATTTTACTTGGTCAAACGACTGCTTAACTTGGCTTATTGGCTGTGGCCCCCGGCCTATGAATGGAATCGAGACTGCTAATGACCTCAAATCTCTGCCTTGTTATGAGAATGCAGATCCGTTTCCATTACAAAATTACAATTTTAAAGGAAAACACCCGATAACGACAGTTAGGATTGTTGTTTGGAAACGAAAGAGAACAAACAAAAAAACACTATCATCGATTAAATCAA
>NC_090895.1:24239873-24247373 GCF_036669925.1 Montipora capricornis | reverse complement strand
GTCTGATGCCAACGAGCAACGTCTGACTCATGCGGTAAAAAATACAGAGAAACCCCTTTTTGCGACCACCCATAACATCATGGTCATCTCAAAGTCTTAGACACAGAACCCAGTTTATCATAAAGGAATTCAAATCTCACAGAATCTCAACAGTTGCTGAGTGATTAACAATAATCCGCTGTTAAATTAAATACCAACCGAGGTTTCAGTATTGCTTGTCAAATCAGCCGCCTTAACAATCTACCGCACAAGAGTCACCTTCAGTTAAAATATTGTGTTGTGTTTTGCAAATACTGAGTTCTGTTTTGATGACATCGCGTTTTGTTTTGATGACATTAGGGAGATTACGCAACAGGAAGGCTGGAAGACTCAGGACGGCAGAATGACGAAAAAATGTCACGCCAGACTGTACATTCCAAATCTTACGCGACAGTTTTTCATCATTTTGCCGTCCTGAGTCTTCCAGCCGTCCTGTTGCGTAAGCTCACTATTGTGCTGTGTTTCGATAATACTTTGTTGTGTTTCGATAACACTGTGTTGTGTTTGGAAAAGTGTTTGTTGTGTTCGCAGATATGGGCCACCGTATTTTCCCAAACCTTCAAATATCACTAAAAATGCATGAGCCTATTATCCTCAGTCAGTCACGTCCATACATCTTTATAGCCGGTCCAGACTACATAAAATTCATACCTTCTCGCCACCGTGTAATATCCTCAACGTATGGTGACAACAAAGAGCCTCATTAGGCTCTGCCCTCCTTTGTCAGAGTTTCCGGAATTACGTTTTATGATACAAGGGTTTCTACCGCAATCACAATATTATAAACATACACTTAACGTCTCGGTAAAGGAAAATGAGGTGTCCGCGGAAAAATGAAATTGTCGTATTGCTGTATGGGGTCAAACTATATATCATAATAAAGCTAAAAGATTGAATTATTTAAATAAATGTTTAGTTTTTTGATACTTAATATTGCCTTTAGATTTGAGGCCTCAAACTCAAAACGACCGAGTGTGCCGCAGAAGCTCCTGCCCTTCACTTTATTGCAAAAATAACTGCACTTTGGTGCATTTTAGTCGCAGATGAATGCACTCCAACACCTTGTGTAGAATTTTTGATTTGTTAACAATTAAAGGAAATGGACGTTTTCACACTAGAGGACGAACAAATCGTCTGGAGGGACAAATCATCTGACATTTATTCGTCGAATTTGAATTCCAGACGGCCATATACGCTGAAACGTTGTCTGTTTTAAATTCATACTACCAGGAGAATGTGAGCACAAATCAGTACATTTGAGCGCGAAAAAAACTAGCACTAGGTTTAAGTTGTGTTCTAAAAGCAAAATGGCCGCCACGCTGCACAAGTGTAGCAAACTTTTCCCCGGAAGAAAACGTCTGTTGGGCGAAGATTTCTGGTGTCACGGGTCGATGGTACTCAACTCCCAACTTAGGTATTTGAATCAGAAAACTTAGCAGTACCAGTTTGTGCAGCAGTTGCAACTTTAGGCGCCACCAGAGGCGACGAGAAGGCTAAAAGCCCAAACGAAAGGAGGAATCAGCAATGGTGGGATGATGGTTTCAACACTTTCCTTACGGTTTTTCGCTGACTTCTTCTTGATTTCCGCCATGTTGAAACTTCCCATAATACCTCGCTCTGTTGCTAGTCCCATTTCCTCTCGGCGAGAAAATCAATCATTTGACCGTCTGATGTGAATTTATGTCGTACTGTCGACTTGTTCGTCTCGACGGGCAATTCGTCTCGGAAAAATCGTCTCTCCAGACGGACAAATATCAGACGATTTGTTCGTCCCGTTTGCACATCGGACGATTTGTTCGTCTTCTAGTGTGAAAACGGCCAATATCACCCATCAAAGTCGAAACTCTCATCTCATACTTAATTTTAGCAGAAAAAGTGACATAGGCGGACGTTAACCGGAAATGAACATTTCGCACGCTAGGATAGTAGTGTCTTTTAGATTTTTAGCCTAATCATCTGTAATGGAGAAAAGACACTTGGGCCAGGTTGAAACGTCGAACATTTCATGCGCCGAATCGAATGCAAATGTGAAAAATCTATTGTTTTCGCTCATTTGCATTAGATTCGGCACATGAAAAGTTCGAACCGGGCCTTAGCAATATAAAGGTAGTAGTAACAAGACAAGTTAAAAGGCAAAATAGCTCACTGCATGCCGGTTGCCGTGAGTGGCTCAAAATGGTCGCCCGCCTATAACACCCTTTTTTTGACAACCTTTCTCGAAAAAGCAGTATATGAGTTCGATAATCTAAAGTTAAAGTTTGGGAACTACGACAAGAGCAACATGAAATCTCCAAATTTCAGGTTTTGACGATAATGCGCACAAAACAATAAACGAATCACTTTCTGACATTTTTTCCTGCAAACTGAAACTGATCATTCTGAAAACCCCGCGGAGAGGGTCTTGATTTCTGTCTCGGGGGAAATCGTAGTACAACACATAAACAATGAAATTATTAATGAAAATATGATTGCCGTGATCTTTATATAAAGATGACTAGAGATCTTTATATAAAGATGACGTTAATTGTAATGCCAAATAATTCCCCAAAAGACAGTATACGAAAACATTAACCACAGATGACAAAAGAGTTTATTTTCCTGATAAGTTCTTGTTAGAACAGAAATTCGTTATTTTACAATTTCCCCTTGTTCACAAAATTAATTGTGCAGTTTTTGAAGACACAACTATCCAATGTTGCCTGATTTGACTTGACTAGTTTCAATAACATTCGGAATGGGAATTTGACTTAAAACTTCATCGCTCACTTCACACTCCAACTCACCCAATCCCGAAATGTCTTTACCTTCAAGATCTTCGTCTTAACATCACTCTCGTTATAGTTTTCCCCGATGACTGGTAGACCTAAAATTTTGCTGACATTTCTTTCCTGCTGCTGCTATAATTAAACAGCGCAATGGACCGATGTCCTGTTCGTTCCCGAACTAACTTCTCATCTGCCGAATTTTGAAACAACGGAGTGGCGCAAGTTACCCTCAAACAGTGGGAAGTCTTCCTCTTTAAACCAGCTTGACCGCACAACATATCAGGCAAAATCCTATTCAGAGTATTAATACCCACAGATGCTTTTCGATAACCAAATACTGCTGAATTAGGATTTGGTTTAAAGTAAAATGCTTGCACGTGTTCTGCTAAGCATTTGATATTCCTTCGATAGGTAGCATAACAATTTACAAGGCATGGAAAAGTTTCATCATTCAAGTCATCACAGCACACGTTTTACAACGCGTGGTGCACGCTTTAGATATTTGAGACCCCCATGATAAGTTTTCGATACGGTCTCATGAAAATTTACGCCATTCGACTCTACTCGAAAATTATTGTATCTTAAATCTCGGTGCTCCTTCGCACGGATACCGTTGTACTAAAAATAAATTGTGTGCATTAATGACTTAGCACTATGACAACCGAGCAGATTCTTTTCCAAAGGACTGACTTTTCTTCTTCCGCTGTAATCGCTTCTTTGTCTTCTTTCTTCGTTTTATTAGCCACGCCATTTGCACAACACTCCCTCAATTCTGCATCCAAAGCTCGTCGAAACGTACTCAATCTAAAATGTAGCACAAATATTTAGTAACGAGTTCTCTGCGCCTGACATTAGATTCCAAAAACGTTCTTTTTCCTTACTTTGCCTCATTCTTGTTTAAAAATTTAATAGCGTCGCTTTCATTGCTGTCTTCCAAGTAACGCTGTAATCCACAGTAAATACAATTCAAACTTCTTGGGGGATACCGCTCTCCGTTCTCCTTGCACACCGCCTCCGCGACAAGTTTTGTCAGCCAAAAATCCAAGGATTCAGCGCTTATCTCGACAATACTCGTTTCTAAATTTTGAATACTGTCAACTTTAGTCTTTGAATCCTCTTTCCTCCAAGTTAGCATCTTTACTTTTTCTTGAACTTTCCCAATCGCCAAAAATTTTGTAAGCCTACTTTGTGGCATACCGAGTAGCCCTTGGAGCACAACTATCCAAGTAATCTTTCTCTTCCTCCGCATTTTTTGGTTCTCGAAACACGGTTTGGGCGGTATTTCAAGGAAAAGCTTTCTGAGCTTTAGCAGCAGCCGAACAAGAAGCCGTAACTTTTGCTGTCTGTATGTAATTAACTTTTAATACATTCATATCACGTTTAGGAAAATCCCTAAAGAGGCCCGAGTGTTTGAGGCATCATCCACACGTATCCGGAAATTTTTAAAAACACCATTTTTTTTTTTACGAATACGGCTTGCGTCCTCACGTATCCAGCGGATTTTTCGGCCGTATCCGGAAATTTTTGAAAACGCTCTGCAGAGTGGAATTTTTTTTATCCGATACGGATACGTATACGTGTGGACGGTCGTGTCCGGAAATTTGCGAATACGCTTACGTCATTCTCTTGGATCCAGTCTTCACGGCGAGCATTAAACAAACATGGCGTACAGCAACGTTGTGTCTTCTTTGTTAATTGCTCTGATTTCTAGTTTGATATCATGTGTTCAGATAAATGCAGCTGTTATAAATTTACACAACCAATACTTTAGAGATCGACAGGATGTTTTGAGATGATGTTTTGATGATCATCGGTCCATTTGTATGTATCAGCATACTTTTGCTTGACTTTTTCAGAAGATTTAGACATTTTTTCGAGTGATAAACTACAAGCTTCGACTGGTTACACCTTGCAATAGCTATGGCACGGAAGCAATGACGCCAAATCGCAATTATGTGCATGCTCATTTAAGGATTCTCTCCGACAAAAGAACTGGGCACTACAAAATTTCCGGATACAATCGGATACGTGTGGACGGCTGTAAACGATTTGTATACGCTGCGTGTGGACGCGTAAATTTTCGTATTCGCAAAACAATATTTGCGGAAAAAAAAATTCCAGATACGTGTGGACATGGCCTGAATCTGTTAAAAATACTCGCAGCACGTGTTTTATCGGGTCTAAAAACACTCGCCTACGCCTAGTGTTTTTAAACCCGATAAAACACTGCTGCTCGTTTTTTTAAACAGTACTTCGTTCACGGTGGGATTCATTGTCCTATAGGAAATCCCTGGGCGATCTGAAACAGGTGCCAAAGGGCACAACAAAACAAAACAAAACGAAACAAAAAAAAATTATAATTGCCAAACGATGGAGGTAATGGAAAGGTTTCTTTTGCTTATTTTTGTTTTTCAAGAATGCCTTCTTCTAATGTAAAGTTTTGCCAAAAAGCAGCTGTACCGGCCCAAAACACTTGGAAAATACCATGTATGGCCTCTCACGCGAAAACATACACTTCCCGTGTCCCCGGAATTCCGTGTGGAATAAAAAACAAAGCAAAAAAACAAAAAACAAAAAAAAAATTGCCCACTCATTTTCCAGAAAAGTCCACTCGTTTGAACCAGGTAGACACACCCGTGTGATAATATCACACCACTCGTATCGTGAATCGTTCACTCGTTCGAACAACACCGTGAAACCAAAAGAGAATAATTCTTTCAAAGGACTCGTGATATGTGCTATATGTGTTCCGGGTTCAATCGATTAGCCAAGGCGTACATTTCTTAATGTTATAGGATGGTTTTGGCAGCGGTATGAAGGTTTTCTCTCCTGATTCCTGCAACTCTTTGAGAGATTTCGGCAATTTATAGTCATTTATCTGGATACTTTGAGTCCGATTTACATCAATCTGGTTTAGTACCAACCATTCTACCTCCTTTTTGCACTACACACTATGTCACCGGGTTGTGAAGAGTGTAAGAGTGTAAGTCCGTGGTGACAATAGGCCCGCAGCGCGTGCATAACTCACGGACATAAACAGATCTGTTGGAAGCTTGCTTGAGTTTTGGCAAAATGGGCGCCAAAATCGGCACGAACTTGTGACGCTGATGAATAATAAAGCAGCTGCTATGTCCAAAACGATGGAATTACCTGGTGATAAATAAACTTGTCCAGGAGAGTAAATTTTTGACTTTGCAGAAACAGTGGTCTACCTCAAGAGTTAGGAGATTGTGATCTTTATGTTGAATTCGCACAGTCTTGTCAAACTTTACAACACTTGAAAGATGAAAAAAACAAAGTAACAAAAACAAAATCCGGTGTCTTGCCATCATTTTGACAGAGATGAATTCTTTGTTTCGTGAGTAAACACGCATGGTAACTTAATCTAATCACAGAGCCCGCTGAATTTGACGACACTTTCGAATTTGCGATTTACTTATGCAGCCAAAAGTACGATAGAAAAATTGAACGTAGCAAAACTCTCCCAAAATGTTTTTCGCCGATGGTAATTTTGTGTATCCTCGGTTCAAGATTTATGTTGTTTTCACGTCGCAAATGTTGTTGCTAATGGCAAAAAGTATATTTCATTCTCGATCGACACTTCCTGAAAACTTGCTTCTGCTCTTCCTAAAAACTGTGCATGTATCAATATTTATTTACTTTTTCATCAATATTTGTTTTGTATAAGGCAGGCTAACAAAATGTGTACCTTGCTTAGTTCGCATCTTTGAGCATTAAAGTAGAATTTTTGGTGCTATGTTTCTGACACGGCAAGTCGTACATTTTGGGGTCACCCATCCAGATACTAACTCCGCTCGACAGCGCTGAACTTCAATGCAAATATGTCTTGGAAAGGTGTCATTAGCTCAGGCACGCTTAAACTTGAGGTGCAAAGAAGTTGCAAGCGAACTTGAAAATGATTAACATGTCACCCCCGAGGCCAATGTATCTCGATTCCCTTTTATTTCCTTCAATCTTTCTGGGTTTAGTATTTTACTAGTAACCACTGGCATTCTTAGAGTTCGGCTATTTACTACCATGGCACCACTGTAATTTACGTTATCAAAACAATACGGTGTACAAGTAGAGCTATATATTACCGGCGAAGACAAACCTTGGATCTTCTGGAAAACAAAACTCATCACAATTGACAATTACGGAATAAACCGCTGTGTACGTTGCTGGACTATCACATGTACGCATTGCGTGCCTAGTTTTAGAAACCAAATCCACAGATTTATCAAGTTTTCTTCTTTTTTTTTTTCTTCACTATCGCTTACTTCACTCATACATTTCCTTTCAGTAGATCGAAATGTTTGTCTGAGTCTACTCGGGGGGCTCATGTGACAAAGTCTATTTTTAGTAATAGTGCAAAGCGCTATGGGAAAACACCGCCATCCGTATTGTCTTTGGCGGGGACAGATGCAGTAGACACTATTAATAGTATCTTCTTGTTGTAAGAACAATATCTCACTTGAGCGCATTGTTCTTGCCACTCGAACATAAACTTCATACCCTCTCGCCCCCGTGTAATTCCCTTGTAATTCCAGCCTCATAGGAAGTGTCTATTGAGGCTCATTGTTGTCAACATATATTGAGGATATTACACGGGGGCGATAACGTGTGAAGTTTATGTTCTAGTGGCAAGAACAATGTAATGCAATGCTTGTTCCTGAATTTAAATGGTAGAATACAC
>NC_090895.1:24172373-24214873 GCF_036669925.1 Montipora capricornis | reverse complement strand
GGTCGTAATAACTTGCAAGACGATCAAGATATTTTTTGGTGGGAAGAGAAGAACTGAGAATGTTATTAAATTGGCCATGTGCAGAAATTAGATCGCTGTAATTGTAATATGGAAGCTCGCTTAGGAGTGTTTTGTTTACCTTAGTAGATTGTTTGTTAAAGATCTTATGGAGCAGTGTCATCACCAGAAGATCCTAGGCGAGCTGTTAGTGTCGACAAATCACTTGAATTTTTGATGGCGACCGGACGAGAGCTTTCATTTTTCCTCAGCCAGATGGTGGAGTTCTTGGCCCAGCAAAATGAGAAACGATATCTTTCCTTTATTTTCTTGGCGTCAGATAATAAACTCTGCAATCGTGGGGAAAGGTGATCCTGGTTACTTCTCTACGGGTAGCCATTACACGATCACGAGCGATGCGCCGGGTAAACTTACAAAAAATCGGTTTCGGCTGACCATCGGACGCGTTACGAAATGGCACTCGATGGGCAATGTCAAGGTCATAAGGATAAATTTCAGCTCCAATTGAGCTGAAGATTCTCATGCAAAGTTGCAACGTTTCATGGGCGCTTTCTCGTTGTTTAAGTTCAGGAACACCTACAAGCTTGATGTTATATGAATACGAATATTCCAATACTTGATCCAGTGAAGATGATATTTTATCCACTTGAGATGACAAATGTTTAACAATTTTTCAATAAGAGACATCTTGTCGTTGACATACTTCTTAAAATCTTCTTGGATATTGCTCGGAGTTGCCGTGGTAATTCCCTCTTCAGTAACTTCAGATGAGTTAGCTTGGCCGCCATTTCGGCCAGCCTTAACTTCGTCGCGTAGGTTTTGTAATTCACCAAAAATTTCTTGAATTTTGTCTTTTAACTTGTCATTTTCCAGTTTCAATGATTGGACTGTATCTTTTACCAATTTGGTCAAGGTTTCAGCAACGTTTTAACTAAAAAAACTAATCAGAGTGAAGAGCTTCGAAATAAGCGTCTTGTCTGCTACGCACACATGCGCACGTGTTAGACAACCTTTCACGACGCGCACGACTATTGATGATCTTGTGTTCGGAGGTGAGTGACCATTGTGTTGTGTGCACTTCCTTGGAGTGTTCTTTAATATATTTTTTTTCGAAGCAGCGTGTTCTACATTGAGTGAACTAGCTCAAAACTAAACGGCATACGTTTTCTTTTCGGCTGCTGTTGTCAATTTCGGTTCTAGAGCAGTTTGTGATCGTTTTGTAACCACTGAGTTGTAAGCAGTTAATTTAATTTTTAAAGGAAATACATTGTCTGCAAAGTACACAATTCAACAATCAATTTGACTTATAATTTATGTTTGTATCTTACAAAATAAAAATTCTTCAACACGGCAAAAAAACCCTTTTTTTCCGGTAATTTTACGAAACGGTTAATGACAGGAAAATGCCGCGTTCATAGGTCGTTTTCCTGTTTTTGTAAACGCGCGGAAGCTCGGTGTTGTCTATTGGTTAAGGACTTTGCCTAATATTGTTATTGCGCAAACGTTGTGCGGATCTTGAGATACTCGGATTTCCTATCGGCGGTGCATATTAATTAATACAGGGATATTTTTCGCGGTTCAAAAGTATGCGGAGAAAGCAGAACTTAGCAAGTGCTCTTGGTATCCAAAAAGGAAATTGGGGGTACGCATGCATTTTTCAGAGATAATTAAGCTTAATTTGGCAAAGAACGCCAGACATTACTTTGTATTTTAAAGCTCTTTACAAATATTGATTAATTATCTTCGAAAAATGCGTGGTTACCCTCAATTTTCTTTTTGGATTTCAATAACACTTGTTAAGATCTGCTTTTCCTGTATATTCAGGAAACCGCTCAAAAATACCTTTGAATTAGTAGGCACCGTCCTTAACGACAGACGTAAAATAAGCTGTTCTGTCCTAATTTTCCTGCACGGAGAAAAAAGGTTTCAACAGTGTTTTCAAGCACATTACACCACAGTTATCCGAATCGAGAAAACGAGGCGTTCAACGTATGTTTTCCTGAAATTGTAAACGCAATTAAAACATAGCATTCCACAATGGTTTTCCTACAGGAGCACTGTTTTCCTGGCCATTATAACATGGTATTTTCCTAGTGTTTTTAGGTTTGGCAAAACGTAGTGAAAACGCGATATTCAACGTCGATTTTCCTACAGTAGTGTTTCACCGACAAACACGCTGTTTTCCTGAGTGTTTTCCCAGGTTTTCTGTACCATTACAACACGGTATTTTGCAAGTGTTTTTGAATTCAGGCTGATAAAACGCCGTCAGAACGTCAATTTTCCGATGAACGGCCGGCATGGCTGAGCATAGATCAAATGAGTGTTAACATGGTGTTGCAGAGAAGGAGATCTAATGGCGTGAAAAAATCAGATATTCCGCCAGCAGAGGTTTTAAATGAGTCGTAAATTGAGATGACACGAACGACTCGAGAAGAGCGCCTCATTACCAGACACAGGTCGCTAAAGCTTGGGTTTCGCAGCATTTACGTCACCTATGCCATGGAGGAATTCAACTTTCATTGGTACCGAAGCCATAAATGACAACTCACTTTTTAAAACATTTTAGCTTTCATTCATACAGCGTTTGCATGCTTTCAGTCTAAACAGGTGCAATGGGCCGTGCAGTGACCTTCCCTGTTGCGCGTGCGCGGAATGTGATTTATTCGTTTGCAGCTAAACCACAATTAAAAGAGAGAAAGAGAGAGAGAGAGAGAGAGAGAGAGAGAGAGAGAGAGAGAGAGAGAGAGAGAGAGAGGCGTAAATATATAAGTTCTCTTTCAGATTCTCAAAATAGGATCGGCCAGAGGGTACAAGGTTTACATCAATACGCGGAAGCATTCATGAGTTTGTGCTTGCACAGGCGGACAACCCTAAGGATGCGAGAGCGCGTGACGCACGTTATTTTGAGATGGTTGTAACGACCGATTCAACTAATCGAGAGCAAGAGATTATGAAGGTAAGAGAAGTAATCCCTCATACTGGCCCTATTCCTATCGTAATCCCTCTTAAGTTATTTTTAGATCTCCTGCGAGATCCGGTATTCCCACGAGGGTTAACTGATAGCCAATCACATGTCCTCATTTTTACCAATGTTGACAGCTGCTCGAATTCCCACGCAATGATTCGCGTCGTTCGCGATTTACCATCAAACAAAAATGGCGGAGGATGTTGAGAGACAAACGCGTATATACATTTTTTTGACGAACGTGACTTGTTGACTACAGAGTTAACCGATTACAATGACTTATGTTTTGAAACCTGTATCTTGGAAGGAACGAGTTATGTAACCGACAGGATTTTGTACAGAATGGCAAACGGAAGACTGTAGTCGATAAGTACGGTTTCCTCGGTTTCCTTTGCGGGATTAAAATATGTTGACTTAATTCTGATACGGTGATAGAGTAGGCAGATAGAGCTCTACAACAGTACCAAACATGAAAGGAAAACTTGAATCAAGCGTCCGATAAAAATTTTTGAACCCGTGTTATCGGATTCAAGTGAATTTGCAAAGCACGTATGTTAAATATAGCTGTCTCCTTAAAAAGAGATTTAACACGGTTTCGTGTATGGCACAACCTTGAATGTGGTATCATTGAAAACTAGACAATTAAGCGATTAACCTGTATCTTGAAAGGATCGAGTTTTATAAGCGACAAAATTTTGTAAACATTGGCAATTCGCAGACTACAGTCAACAAGTAATATATCGCTGACTTGGTTAAAGCGTTCTTGATTTTCTTCGCGGCATTAAAATATGACGACTTAATTCTTAGATATTCATAAATTAGACAGATATCAGACATGAAAGGAAAACTTGAACAGACAGTGCGATAAAAATGTATGAACAAGTGGTATCGCATGGAAGTCAATTTGCAAAGCACGCATGTTAAATATACCTGCATCTTTCAAAATTATTAAACTCGGTTTCGTACATTGGACAGTGTTGAAATTGGTGCCACTGTAAACAACACAGTTAAGCAATTTGAATGATATATCTTTGCATCTTGTATCTTGAAAGTCACGAGTTTTATAGGCGACAGAATTTTGTACACAATGAAATTCGCGGACTACAGTCACCAAGTAACATATTCCTGACTTGGTCAACGCGTTCTCGATTTTCTTAGCGGACTTAAACTATGGTGACTTAATTCTATGATATTCATAAATTAGACAGCTAACGCTTTCCAACAGTACCACACATGACAGGAAAATTTCAATTGAACGCACGATAAAAATTTTAAAAAACGTAAGATCGGATTGAAGTCAATTTGCAGCGCACGCGTAAAATATAGCTCCCTTTTACAAAATTATTTAACAGGGTTTCCTACACTAGACAATCGTAAAAATTGGTATCAGAGTGAATGATACAGTTAACCGATTTCCATGATATATGATTGCAAACTGTATCTTGACAAGGACGAGTTTTGCAAGCGACAGAATTTTGTAGACGATGCGAAAGTGCGCACTAAAATGGACAAGTAACGCAATGCAACCAAGGTAAACATATCTGCTTATGTCAGAATTATTTAACACGGTTTGATAGATTGGAAATTCTTCAAATTGGTATCACTGTAAACTAGGCAGTTAAGCAATTCCAAGGATGTATGTTTGAAACCTGTATCTTGCAGACAATGAATTTTATCAGGTCATGAAACTCAATTTTGAAAACGGAGAGTGGCCTCCTACAGAATTTGTTGCACTTTCCCTCCTCCACGAAACTTCCACATAACGCGCGCGGTAACATTATCCACGATAAAATTGATATCATCTAAAAATAACCTAAGAGGGATTACGATGGGAATAGGGCCAGTATGAGGGATTACTTCTCTTACCTTCATAATCTCTTGTCGAGAGAAAATTCCATAAAAAAATTCAAATCACGATGTTTCTTTTCCAAAACTCATTTTATGGACAGCCAGATAAATAAAGTTCACTCACCTACTATTTTCTGCGTTTATATTGTATGTGACGACGCGTGGCTCTGAAGATATAACCTCATGAAGGCCTGTTGGCACGAGAAGCTGGAGGAGAGACCATCATTTGAAGATCTGCGTAACGCAATGAAAGAAATGCTATGCTGAGGACACTTAACAAGGCCAAAAATAGATATACATGGCTGCCACTGCTCAGGTGATATGGCTGTACGCATGGGTAAAGGTGATGGCCGCGGGGTTGGTGGTTGGTTTGTGCTTCTCTTGCTTGTAAATGGTGAACTTTTTAAGTAAAAGATACAGCAGCCGTGGGAGGTGTAAAGGTGTCCTTAATTTAATACTAAATGCTACTTAGGGTGTCAGTCTTTACGCTGAAGAGTGTACTACTTCGCTGTATTTGTGGAACGGCGTTTTTACAGACCAAGTTTTTTAAAACTTGATTTTCCCGCGATACCAGACAAAAGTCTAAACAAAAGTCTTGCGTGAGAAATTATTACCCTTGAGATTGAGAATGGTCACTCGTGAAAGACAAATATCATATAAGAACTCGTCTAAAAGTAGCTTGATCTGTGAAAATGCCGTTATATAGAAAGTAAATATTCTAAGCAAGAGCCGATACAACGTAGATTTGATATCACTAAAATCAAATCTACGTTGTATCGGCTCTTGCTTAAAATATTTACTTTCTCAACTTGAAATAACGCCGATCAGATCAAGCCACTGATCCAACGTACACCGACAGGAAAATTGTCCACGGTTGCTTGCTTCGAAACTACGTTATATAGACCTAGTACACACTTCTTTAGCTTGTACATTTTGTTTTCCCATTTCAGACCACGTGATTTTCCCAAGGGAATTTTCCGTTTGTTTTTTTCATAAGTTTTGCGTACATATACACGTGCATAAGACGACATTTGAAAGAAACTGTTCCCTAAAGTAACATCACGTGGTCTGAAATGGGAAAACAAAATCTACAACGTAAAGAGGTCAATTGGAGTTGTGGGCTTTTAGTTATGGGCCTTTGTAGGAGCAGATGTACAGATGACCTGTATAACGCAGTTCTATTGGCTGTCTCCCTTCTGAATTGCTATTGACTTTTACGAGAGGATTAAAATACATAGCGGGCTTAAACCAAAATGGCGCATGCAGATAAGGAGTTAGAAAAAGATCTGTAGTGGTAAATGAAATTTAATGACTTGAATTTAATAAAGTCGACAGAAAAACATATTTTTACATAGAAGTACAATAGGCTCAGAAAAGTCATTTTTACGCCAACCCTTTTATTAGTAACAATCTTTAATTAATGCTTTGTTTTGCAAACCAACTTGATGTCGTTTACATCCAGATTGTTTTACACCATTAAATGTAAAAAACAAAGGAAAACTTCAACCAATCGTGTTTGTCATATCAACATAACGAAGCGTTATTGGTTCTGCAGATGTTGGATCGTGTTGGCAGTTGTGTGAAAGAGGACGCAATAATGATGCAGTGTATTATGGGAAGGATACGACCCATACGACTTTGCAAACTAACAAAATTTGGCCGCCATATTGTTTTCAACATGTTCTTGCGTTGCTATCTCCATGGAGACCCTATGTAAAGCGCGTCCAACAATTTTAAAAGAGCTGTGGAAACGGATCCAACTTTGTTGCGCTACGCTTCGGTGATCACGGAACGAAAGAAATGTTGGGAGTTGTAGGCTCAAAAGTTTGACCAGTTCCAAACTTTTGCACAACAACTCCTAACAACGTGCAACAGGTTGTGCAAACAGACGCAACATGCATTAAACACCCAACAATGTTGGGAGTTCTTGGCCAGCAAAGTTGCACAGGGCTTTGGGGGTTAATTCTAATCGATAACGTAAAAAGAAACAGAAGCAATATTAAGTGAAGCTATGATCCTCGCAGCTGTGAACGCAATTTTAGCAATTGCGCAGAGAAGCCTGCAATTTTCAGGATTTCAACAGGGTTTGAATCCGCGACCTCGCGATGCCGGTGCGACGCTCTAACCAATTGAGCTATGAAGCCACTGTCGTTGGGAGCTGGTCATTTGGGGATTCCTATATTCAGCACGGGAACATATGAACCCACACGCTCTCAGCGTCAGTGCTTACGTTGAATAATCAACAGGCGAATTTTTTTTTGTCGTAATTCAGTTCCAGAGGAAGACTATTTATTTTAACTCCACTTTTTTTCATTTAACGGTCCGTTATTAGCTTGGTCTGGTTCCGACCGATAAGCTTCAGGAGAAACTGACGTCATTTACTCGCTAGTTTACAAAAGTGTCAGCAGTCGGCTTAATTAGTATGCAGAACGAGAGTTTTTTGGCTTTCAGATTGTCACCATTCGTGTTCTGCATACTATTAAGAGAGGGAGGCGTGGTGTCCTCATGGTTAGTGCGCTCGACTCCGGATCGAGTGGTCCGGGTTCGGGGCCTGGCAGGGGACATTGTGTTGTGTTCTTGGGCAAGACACTTTACTCTCACGGTGCCTCTCTCCACCCAGGTGTATAAATGGGTACCGGCGTAAAGCTGGGGGTAACCCTGCGATGGACTAGCATCCCATCCAGGGGGGAGTATAAATACTCCTAGTCGCTTCATGCTAATGAAACCGGAGATAAGCGCCGGCCTGATGAGCCTTCTGGCTCGTAAGCGGAGACTTTACCTTTTATACTATTAAGAGGCTCTAAGTAGCCTATACTCATGCGCTGCCAGGTTATTTGTACTTTTGTTGACAGCTTAATAATAATAATAATAATAATAATAATAATAATAATAATAATTTTAATAATAATAACTTTATCGTACACCACAAAAAAAGGTATATAGGTGTTACAAGAATCTATTTGAGAGAAGTTGCTCTTTATCGTGTGAGTTCATTGACCTATATTTTTCATCTTTATTTGAAAGAGTCTGTTTTTTTCGATGGGTCCATAGACCTGTCCTTTTCAAAACAATTTGAAAGAAGTTCTTGTTTTTTCTCTGGGTCCATTGGGCTGTAAATTTCTCTCCTCTTTCTTCCAGTTTGCTGCAATTTCTGAAGTAGATTTATGCTTTCTTATTATTTGTTTCCTTTCTATATTTGATAATTCACATAAACATCTAAGAAATGCAACCTCATAGTTTGTTTAAAAACAATTAAATTTACTTTGAATAATAGAACAAAAGAGATCAATAACAGAATCTACATTTGAAAATACTTTTGTTACATTTTTTGGTTCAGAACCATTGTATACAAAAATGTGGTAACTCATCTTTTTCTTTGCATACCACTGGAAAACACAACTAATGCAGTAGCTAGAAATTCGCATCAAAACGCCTGTGCTGCTTTCCTTATTACCCAAAATGGCAGTTTTAAGCTGTTGTTTACTGGGAACCACATTACAAGATAAATTTCCCTGACATCTTGCTCTATGAATAACTTTTACATGGCCAGCGGCCTACGTCTAATGTCTTTAGAAAATCAGAAATAAAAACATATTTTGCTGGAGTAACATTTCTGATAAATTGCTCTTCCATTCTCAATGATACGATCAACTGTTTGAGAGGTGCAATAGTTACAAGACTTTTGAGGTGGAAAAACAAATAGAAAGAAATGACACAGCAGAACATTTTTTGCAAGAACAAAGATAAACATCATTTAGGTGCTCCTAGGGCCTAAAACTTTGGTTTTGAACATATAATAAATGAACAATGCTTCCACTGTTGCTTTACATTTTACTAATGTTAACACATTTTAATATCATAAGTAACAGATGTTTGTACACGTATATTCTGAAAATGTTGTACCAATGCATTAATAAATCTATTTCAATTGAAGTACATGTTGCAAATGGGTCCCATACCTAATAAATCTCTGCTATGAGAGTAAAAAAATTTACACCTCCCATTAGGAAGACAGTATATTGCAACTGTGTAAAGTTCAAGTGTTAAAATATATGCATGATAATTATCCATCAGCAAAGAATCAAAGGCAGCTAACATTGATATAACATAAGGAAAGTCTGAAATTATAGGAAGTGCACTATTTAGCAAACCACTAGAACCATCACTGTATGTCAACTGATAATTAATGTAGCTTAAGTTATAACCATAACAGGCAAATCTGCTAAAAATAGGAGTCCCTGTGTGCATGATTGTGACAAAGCTGAATGCATATTATTCCCAACGTTTATAATTTGAACCAAGTCAGCTGAAGAGGTTATTGGATTCCTGAAATTTTAAACAAGTGCCAACAGAGACATTGCCACTCGTCGTGTGCCTGCATTTGCCGTACCAAATACTTCAACATTACCTTGACTGTATGGTGCGGCAATAGTTTTAGTTGGATCAACAATTAATTCCTGGACCTGGGTTCCTTGTACGTCATTTGCGAGTCAAGTTAACTCAGGAATGTAAAAGCGATACAAATAGATCTTTGTAAAGCCACAGATGATTAATTTGTTACATTTCATAAATGTGAACCAAACTTTTCAATACTGGCAAATAAATGGCCTTTAAGTAAAACAAAAGTAAGACAGAAAACCAGAATTTCCCCTTAAAGCATCCTCTAAATTCCTTTGCCACCAAATAAACAGAATGCATATCAACGACTAGTCTGTACTGTTGAAAGAATTCCCCATTTTGACTTCGTCGCATGTCCATACTGACAATAACAGTCGTTCTAAGAACAGTTCAGATTGCTAAAAGTCGGATCAGTTTTTCTCAGGTATTCTAAGTTTCGCTCAAAGCTGCTCTAAGGTTCTCAAAGATCACTAGGGGCTGAGATGACCGGCTTGTTGATGGAGATCAGCTTGAATGACCTTTATGTCGATCCCCGCTCTCGTGCTAAGTGTTTATTTGTAAAACAAATTAGAGAAAATATATATAATTTTGTCTTTAATGTCAACAACTTACCTTTGGCTCCACAATCGAAAAAGATTTATTGTAACAGCTCGGGCCGTACGACCGCGACTACAATCACAAAGTTTGAACAGTCGAGATGCGATGGTTCGGGCGCGAACATGCACATCCAAGAGAAAATGACACATCTTAGGGGCTAGACTTTCAAAAGTCCTTCGTCTCGTGTAGATTCGCGTCCGAAAAATCACGCTTCGCTCGCCAAAACATTTTCTCCCGGGATTCTCGTTAGGTGGAATTGTGGCAAGTCTACTTAACATGAGGCAAGTCTACTTATCATGAGAGGGATGGTTGATTTCTTCAAACACGCACTGTTTATTTTGTCGTGCAAAATGGACTGATTTTCCAAGCATACATACATTTTAAGACTCTAATACTTCTTTTCAAGTCTTTCTATTAATTTTTCTGACTCAACAATACATTTTTTCAGCAGCTATTAATTGTTTTGAATAATCGCCTACCGCCGCCCCACGTAAAGTTTACAGTCATGTATGTAAATGTATGCAAGCATAAATTTCCATGCACTAATGTCACACGGAAAACAAGAAACGGAGGGCATTTTATACCTCATGGGCTTACTGTGCATGAGTAATTAAGCCGCATTCACACATTGCAATTTTAGGCTAGTGACGTCACTTAGCTTTCTCCTCGATCAAGCAAGATGAGGGCTTTATATCTGACAGAACCACGCCAAATAATGACGGAAGATTGCCGTGAAAATGAACCGTTTTTCTCTTGAATTGACTGCATAACATCTCGCATTTCGAATATTCAGCACAAGCACTTTTGAAATGTGAAGAAAAACGAAAAATGATTTTTGATCGTAGTGGCACTTTAAGGTGACCGGCGTTGAGTTACTGTTGTTTTGTTTATCGATATCTTTGCAGTGTTTCTGCCTTACAAAATCTCCCTTTCCCATTTTTTTATTCCACATCCCAAATAGATTTTTAAAATGAAAAGGAACATTCGATTTTGGTATTCTTCGTCAAATGACACTAATTGTACTCCTGTTAAAGATCCTTGATAGCATTGTTAGGAGAATAATAATTATTTATCAATTTTTGTAGTCGATGACGAATGAGAAATGCTTTTCAAACCTTTAAGTCTAGACAACATAATCATTGTTGATAATACTCACTCGTATCCTTGTATTTCTTTGAGCGTAGAAATTAACTCGCCTCAGTTGGAACGACTTCTGATGCTGGCTCTTTTGTATTGTTTCTCGCTTAGTTGAAGTTTTGAACGCATTGGTTTTTCGATTACACTGTTGGCATTTCGAATACGATATCTTTTCACAAATTCAATATTTATTGGTAAGCTACCTTGGCTTCTTTGGTGCGAAAACGATGGCTGGAAATGAAGTTTTGATTCTGTTCAAGTATGCGAAAGTAAAACACGTGAACACATGCTTGCAAACTTAGTGCACGAGGGCACGTGCCAAGATTACAGCGTGCATAACAATAGCGATTTCAGATAGCCTGCGTAACGGGCGGTTCTGTTGTTGCGGAACACAAGAGAACTCGAGAGGTTTTCCCCGGGGGAAAGGAAGAACCCATGAGAAATTGGAAACAATAATTGGGAACAAACAAAGGGTATTATAGTATTTTCGAAAAATGGCTGATTTTGATCCATCTTGACGTTTCGCTCTAGTGTAAGCACTAACTACCTATTTCCAACAATGAAGTAAGTGTAACGCTTATCATTTATTTTTTGGTGAGGGGAAGTGCAGCTGTTTATCTTTCCTTGAGCTCGATGAACCGACATTAAGGGAGCCTTTGTGACGTTAATTATCTGTATTCCAAATAAGAGTGATGTAGGGAAGATATCTGTTTACAAGCATTGCTTTTGTTTTTTCAAATGTGCCAGCCACGGGAACAAAAGACCCCTTGTTCGACAGCCAATAAGGCTCTGGTTGGCACATTAGGAAACTTTAGGAACGACAACAGCGACGGCAACGAGAAAGTCACAAATTTGCATACTTTAATAGTGGGCAAAGACAATAGCTTAGCACGCCCTGAACGTTTGTTTTTTTTTTTTTTTTTCACTTTTGTTCGTTTCTTTGTCGTCGTCTGAAAAGCAACAACCCGAAATAGCCAAATTTGCGGTTTTCTGAAGGACGTCAGCACTTGAGGTTAAATTTTCATTTTCTCCCCTAAATTAAATGACGTTCCGACCAGTGTCATTCTTGAGAAACTGGTACTACCACACCCTTGTCATATTAAGGAGGCTCGAAAGAGTGGCTCCTTATTTCAAACAAGTAAACATATTCTTTCCTTAGATACAGTTAGGGTAATCATATCAAGACGAAATTTGGCCAGGGTATTAAGTACCAACATAGATTTCTCGTTTCATATTTTTCTCCAAATTGACGTTACCATAGTACGATAAAAGGCATTCTTTGAGCCTTAAAATTAAGATACATTGTCGTTTTTGAAAAGAAGGGACAGCGAAATCTTCCCATTCACCGTTACCAGATAATGTTAGAAAATACCTCTACAATATTTAAAATTCAACAAAATCTTTGGGCCAGTTTTTCAGAAAAAAACATTTTTTTTTCCAAAAAGGTCTCTGTAATTATTTTTTTCACATACAAGATTTTTTTTTTAATTTGAAAGACAAACGTTTTAAATTAGCTAACATGCCAAAAATGAAAAAAATTCATTGTCCTTAAGCACAGAAATAAACGAGTAAAGTTGCAAAATTAGGAAAAATGAGGGGGTCATGTGAAGAAAATTAACAAAAAGAGTTAATTATACGCTTGTTTTTTACCCTGTCCCGCGCACGTGTCTTGAAAATCCGCAAGAGCTCATGTTATTACAATATTCTCGATCCCAGGGCTAACGCTGCTGATTCCACGGTCATGCGCAGAAGAGATTTGGGATCGAGATTGATATTGCAACGTCAGTAAAGCGAAAAGCTAAAATAATTAAAACAAAACACGAATAAATTTATATGATTTACTTTAATTAATATGATGTGCATTCAGTTTAGTGACATCGTTCTTTAATAATAATTCGGTGTCAATACTTGGTATAATAAACTAAGAGTTTTCAACTCTATATACTATTTAAATTTGAAACTTTATAAATTCTATTCACTTGGTACAACTTGGTGGAAAAGAAGACTATCTCTTGAGAGTCTTTGAACAATATATAATAACGATGACTACAGTATAACAAAAAAAGGCACGAAAAGGAAAAATATTGACAAACGAACAAAATGTGACACGAAGAGAGTTATTTATCCATGGTGAGTCGGGGAGACTCGGGAAAAAACCGAAGGAGCAACCACTCGGATTTGTTCCGAATATCCCCCGAATCACCATGGATAAATACATTTCTTCATTTCATTTATCGGAGTTAATTAAAGTGCTACTATGACCAAAAAATCAATAGGCTTTTTAACGATATATTAAAATTCAGCTTGATAGCGAGGCAGTGAGGACAAAGACAAAGGAAAGTGGATGATCGGTAAATATTTTTCACATTCATTCCAACGTGTTTCTACTGCTTTTGTCCTCACTGCCTCACTATCAAGCTGAATATTTGATATTTCAAAAATGGCCTATTCTTTTTTTCTTTGAATTTGAAAACTATGTTAACTAAACACTAAGTGACCCAAGTCTTAAGCCTTAATTAAAAAAAAAAAATCTCTTTATTTCAAGTAGAATTTCCGTATTTAATGGTTCGTCATAATTAACTTCAAAATCGTGAAAGGGTTGGATAGAGGAGAAAACGAAGTCAAAGACTCACTTGTTTAAGAATGCAATGCGTTTGTACGCGACTGAATTAATATGCAGTACCGGAATTTCGGGCTGTTTTCATGTGACGTCATGGCTGCCATATTGGTGCCCCTAAACTAAGAAACGGCAGCCACGTTGATGTCCTCAAATAATCCTCAGGGAATTGAGCTCCACTATCATGCAAACATTTTCTTTTGTTTCGGTGGTAAAACAAGGTTACTGATAACGTGAGTGGAAACACTCCATACTTTCAAACTCGTGTTTTTCATATACAATAAGCTGCATTTATTTATTTCTTTGATCGTGAGCGGGCGGTATCCTGAGAATCCTGCAATCTGATTGGTTCCGGGAGCGGGCAGTATTTTCCTATCTCCTGACCACGGTCATGGTAACCAACTACGCTAAGCGCAGAGTGAACTTGCGAATTGAAAGAGCGAAGTTTCAATTTGTCTTTTTTGTTTTTTGTAATAGAGCAGTGTTCTTGTTCAACTTTCTCATAAAAAACAATGGATTCTGACGAAAGCTATTACCGTCCAGTGAAAGCGAATTTTATTACCCAACAATGCGTAAATTAAAACATGACTTTTAGAGTTTTTCTTAATAGTTTCTCCTACCTTCTAAGAATAGAATTTAGAAATAAATAAAAACGTTATTCACCGGCCTTGGTCGGTCCGTATTGGGAAAACTGTGCCCTCTGTCTCGAGTACGGCCCTCGGCCTACGGCCTCGGGCCGTACTCAAGACCTCGGGCACAGTTTTTCCCAATACGGACCTCCCGGCCGGTGAATAACATATATTTATTAAGCTTCGTCACTTAATATAAGCTTTATGAGGTGATTTGTTAAATGACGTCACGTTTTCCTAGATCCAACCCTCTGCGGTCCCGTCGGTCAGTTTTCAACGTCAGCGGATGATGGCGGACCATGAAACCCAAATCTTACACTCAAAGTAAAGAGTGCTCAAAATTTTTGTAAATACACTTTCAAAATCTGAAGAAAGGAGGACAGTGATTTCTTGATCATGGTAGAACTTTAACATACACCTCTTTCAGTACAAACAAAATGCGATATGATAGAGAGAGAAAGGCCGACGAATTTGAGTTTACCTCGGTGTAAAATCCAGTGAAACGTGTTCTTTGTTTTGTTAGCTCGTGGTACACTTTGTTTTCCTTTCTGTTACGTCATCCGTGAGTTTCACAGGTTTTTGCACCGAGGATGAGCCACGAATTCTAGCGGCGGCTTTAGTTACAGCCTTTTTGACTATAAATCTTATTTTTGGAAACTCCTTTTCGGTTGTCGGAAACTGCAATAATTCATTTAATTACCTTGATGATTGACGATAATTTAACACCAACTAAGAATTGCGTGATTGTCTGATAATGTACTTTGCCCCGATCAGTTTTTTCTCCTGAGTGAATTGTTGAGTTGAGTCGAGTGTTGTAGATTGTAATGCAGAAGAATTAAATTGTGAGTATAGAAGGAAACGTTTCTCGTTGTGCGTTTTCGACATCGGTATAACAAAGACCGCAAGCAGGTTTTCTGAGCCTACGAGACTGAGCACCCCCAGCAAACTGACAGCAAACGATTGTTTTAACGAAAACCGCTGGTCAGCAACCGAGCGTTAAAGAGCGTTTTCACATGACGTCACGGCGGCCATATTGGAAGATTGAAACAAAGAAACTGAGCAGCCATGTTGGAGGAGTAAAATATTCTTTTGGGAATTGAACTCCTTTTTTATGAAAATGCTTCCTTTTGTTTTAGCATGCAAATATAGCTGCTGGTCACACGAGCGAATACACTATTTTTAAGACCCCTTAATTAGAGGAGTAATATATTCCGTTTTCCCCTCCTGACGTAAGACATCAGCGTAACTATGTTTTCTCTCTGTTTTAATTATTTCTTGTTTTATGCCTTTGGACAATCTGAGTAAAATTTAAAAGCAAGAGTTTGGCGTCATTAGCGAAAAACAGCATATTCTCAGTTTTCACATGACCTAACGTCCGCCATGTTAGTGTCCAGACCCAATCCTCCGGAAAATGAACCCTGTTAACTCGAACCAGTTTCAACGCTTCCAAGTTACGCTCTTATTAGAAGGATCGACACCACAACGTTGAATTATGAATTGGCAATATTGTGGTACCAAATGAAACACGAATTATCGCTGAACAAGATGCAGTCATTATTGTGACGTAAAATGTCACCGTGGCAACGGGCAAGGGCTGTAAAAACAACACCCTATATTTTGTCTTAAGTTGCTTATATCTCAAAAACGAACGCGGTGACCCCCATTTTTTTTATTTCTGAAAAGTAATCAGAAGGACATGAGGAAACTTTCTGCAAATTTTTAAAAAAATTATGTCGCGTGGACTCAGAGCCACCTTAACTTTGTGATTTCTTAAGGTAGCTCTAATCCTCTGGACAAAATATATTAAACTTTGCCGAAAGCTTCATCGTGGCCCTCTAATCACTTTTCAGCAATAAAAAAGAGGGGCCACCGAGTTCGTTTTTGAGATATGAGCAACTAAATCCAAAATATAGGGTGTTTTTGTTTGGCTTTCCCATTTCCAAGGTAACTTATTACATCACAATAATGATCACATCTTGTTTGGAAATAATCGGTGTTTCATATGGTACCATAATATTGCTGTTACGTGATACAGTGTTGTAGCATTATTCGATGTAAACAGTCTTCAAAGTGTTAAAACCCTTTCGAGCCTCCTTAACATGCAAATTTTCGGTGGGAAATGTGTCGGTTGATCAGATCACGTTACTGAGAACCAAAAATAATAGATTCATTAAAATGGTCCATGAAACCTTTTCACACACCTGAAAACTGGTCATGTGCTTTAAACTGGAACAAAAGACAAAACAAAAAAAAGAAAAAAACATAAACAAAAAATAATTGGGAAGGAACAGAGTTTAATTTACGGAAAACTGGTTTGGCAAATGACCGCCATTTTTTTGTCTTGGTCTACCAAAATGGTCGCTTTGACGTCCTGCGCTTACGCTGTATTTAACAATTATTCGCCAAAGGCGAGGTGAATAATTGTTTCAGTATAATTATATTGATGGTTATTTGAAAAGTGTGCATTTTCTTTAAAACAAATACAGTCTTCGTCTCTCACCTCGACAAAACGGCTTGCGGCCATTTTGAAAAACCGCTTAGGTGATTATCGCGTAATAATCACCTCAAGGGTAACCAATCAGCGCAGAGAATTGTCAATAATCACACATGTGATTATAATAAAGTTCTTTACTATATGGCTCGCTATCTGTAGTTCCTTTGCGTGATCACTTATTCGAGATTTCGATTTGAGCTTACGAACAATCTGCACGGTGAAGTCCTCAACGCAAAGTTGTACTAATTCAATCAAGGTCCTCTACATTGCCATACAGATTGCCGTCGTATACGTTCATGTAGATGATTTCCTGAAAGCAAAGATAAGAATAACTATCTTTAGATAAAGTTCCACAGCAAAATCTAACATCTGGGTACGATTCCCAGATCCGGAGACATATGTGGGTTGAGTTTAATTGTTCTCTACTCTGCTCCGAGAGGTTTCTCTCCGGGTACTCCGGTTTTCCACTCTTCTCAAAAACCAATATGGTTTGTTAGGTATTAGTTTGATTTGATTTAAATTTGTACACGACCCCACAAGCTATCCAGCTTTCAAGTGAAGCTATGATCCTCGCAGTTATGAACGAATTTTTTTGCAATTGCGTAGGGAAGACTGAAAAATTAAGGACTTCAACAAGGTTTGAAATTTTCAGGCTTCTCTACGCAATTGCAAAAAAATGCGAGGACGATAGCTTTACTTGATTTAATATCCGCAGTTCATATATGATCCATTTCATATATCATTTCATCTTTTATTCTGCTTTATACACTATCGTGTGAAAAAAAAGCATTATTATTATTATTATTATTATTATTATTATTATTATTATTATTATTATTATTATTATCAGTATTATAACTGTTAAATTAAGTTATAAATTGTTATGTCACAAGTGGCTTTACACCAAACATTGGTCTAGTAACTTCGACAGAAACTCACGTGCATCAATATTTTTAATTTACCAAATGGATTTAAGCAGGACGTTATATTAAATTTAAATTAACAATGACAATCTTTTGAAACAATCTAGTCCAAATAAATGAAAAAAAGCAAACTTTTAGAGCGGTAAAATCACTTGGAGACAAAATTATTATCTCTTCAAAATTTCTCGTGGCATTACTCGACACTCAGGCTTCTCCAGTCCTCTGTAACCATGAAAATCAACTATCTGAAGATGATAGTCGGCAATAGTCGGTCCTCTCTTCACGTGACCTCTTCCCGACACATAAATTATGTTAGTGCTACTAATAATTCAATTTCTAACAAGACCTTTTTAAAATCTTTAGAGGAAGGCGAACTACCCCTTTAGCACCAGGGGAAGGTCTGGATACAGCCGTAAAGCCACCAAAAAAAAAAAAAAGCAACAACAAAAAAAAAACAAAAAAAACAAAAAAAACAAAAATTACATAATCATCCCGAAAGCCTTCATAAAATTATCTACCATAGTGATGTGATTTCCTTAAGGAGGTTGCTCTCTTAAAAATGAAATTAAACGATTCTCACCTTATGACATAGCTGCAATCTCCTGATTGTAGAGCTGATGGCTTCGAATGTTGGTCGATCATTTGGTTCGTTTTGCCAACACTCGCACATCAGGGCATAGCTGAAGAAAGATCAAACCAGAAAGTCCAGTTTTGCAATTAATTTGAGTTAACAGTATCACTGTCTTCGTCTCATACCGAGTTAAAGAACGTCACATTTCGACAATAGCCAACTGTGAATAAGTGGGTTGCGTGACTAAAGAGACGTGTTTCCAGCAACGTTATATGCGTATCCAACTTTGTTAGAATCGTTCTTATAACATTGTTGAGACGTGTTCTTCTAACAATGTTACAACGTGTAGGCAGGACTTAATAAGCGTAGATTCCGTTGCGTGAAAATTTGTACGAAAAATTGCAAAGCGTAACTGCGCTCCTTACTGGCCGAAGGATGGCAAAGATAACTATTCATCATCAAAAAGACCAACACCAATCTCTTTTTGAACAAACACAAAAGCAAACAATCGAGATCAAACAGTCACTTACATTTCATCATCCAAGTGTACTGGTTGAGGCATTCGGTAGTTATTCTTCAACATATAAGGAATCCGATGACCTTGAATATCTGGATAAGGTTTACCACCTTAAATGTAATGTGAAAACATCTATTGTCACTTTTTTGTCGTATTTTGTGGTTAATAGACTTAACCATCTTTACAAACGACTTGAAAACAAAACCTTCCTGCGATGTTCAGACTCTAGGAATTGTTAGGAAAGGAAAGGAACTTTATTTAAGTGTCTAGTCGTTCTAGCGCTGGAGCGCTAATTGGGGACACTGTAAACTGAAATGAAGAAAGAAAGTAAATCAAGTCAAATATGTCGGTTTTTGAGCAGAGGGGAAACCGGAGAACCCGCTTTCCTCCTAAATCCTGCCTGCTTGCTTCCTCGCTAAACGCCCAATAATATACATCATAAAGAGTAAGAAACTTTGCAAAGACTTCATCACTTCGCTGTGATGATGGGCTAACGCCCGAAACGTGAGCCATTTCATAAAAGTGCGACAGCTCGAGCTTTATCAATTAAGGCTCGGATCCAGGATTTTGAAATGGTGGGTGAATTTTTGTAATAATGTATGAGAACCAAAGCCTGGTTGAGGTGTTTTAGGTCTGTGCCAGAAGGGGGGCTCAGAAAAAAAAAAAAGGGGGGGGGGGGGTGAAAATTTACCCATTTCACCTCCCCTGGATCCGCGCATGCAATTCCTTCGGATATAACTAAACCAAGACAAATAGCCTAAAGGAAGTGTAACTACTTACATATGTTTTTAAATTGAAACAAATGCAAAGTCCAAGAACATAATGATAACATAAAGACAGAACAAAGAAGTTACCATAACATCAACCTACCAATAGTGAAAATTTCGTAAAGGACAATACCATAGCTCCAACTGCAAATAGAGCCAAAACAGAATACAAGAATTACTCTAATTGTATATGCATTTCGCCGGTGAAATTATAAAATAGTAAAAGGTAAAAACTGTTAAAATGTTTGACTAAACGTTTTCGATCTTGTGATTACTCTGATTTCATCGAGTCTTTTCACGGGAACACAGTAAGCCCAACAAATTGACCTGCTCCAAACTGAGTGGCTTCATAGCTCAGTTGGTAGAGCAGTGCCACCGGCATCACAGAGGTCACGTGTCTTTAAGAGACAATTGCTTAAATTGTCCATTGGATAAGTGCAAGGATCAATTCTCCATTTAGGTAAAAAAAAAACTTGTCACAGCAATGGAATAGCTAATTTAGGAGGGGCTTCTCACGAGGTGAGCGACCACAAGAAGATCTCAATCACCATGATGAAGAAAATTGTTTTTCACTGACAAAGTTAAGTCACGTAACAATGGATTGAGAAGAATGAGCACAGCTCATTCGACAACCTCGCAACCTCGAGCTGGTGACGAGGTTGAACAGTTGTCGCACACTCGTTCTGGGGTCGAGGTTCACCACTAAGTTTTTCTCCATTCGCCATGAGAAGCAGGTTGATGTTTGGCATACTCACACATCACTTTGTGTTGTGCATATCCCATAAAGTAACGACTCTATTGCAGTCCACTTTACTGGTAACCGACCCTGCAAATGAAATTTCACTTGTTACAAATTGATGCGATAAATCAGTAACAAAGCTCTTTCAAAGCTCAGCTGGAAGATATTCTCTCTCGCATCACATTAACGCAAGCATTGTAGATCTGACCATTAAAATATTTCAGCTCTGGTAAAAGTTAAAAGTTGACTTGTACTGCTAAAGTTTTCACAATTAAACGGGAAAAGTGTATACCAACCTCGTTCGATCGACCGTACTTGGGAATAGGAATACATGGAATAGAACTTAGAAATCCTTCGTTTTTACGGAGATTCAAATTAAAATTATTAAAAACCTGCTAAAATTCTCTTTAAATACAACTTTATTATCCTTGTTGCTTCACAACGCCAGACATACCGTTTGGAATCATCACTCCACGTATTCTTATTCCGTAATAGCGTCAATCGAACGCACCCTTAATGGAATATTTTTCAGCCTCAAAGACATCATTATGACGTCAATTTAAAATGGCCACGACAGAAAAAAAAAACTGCGAAAATGGCAAAAAATCCATTTCGTATCAGACAAATTTTAGATGAACCCATGATTAAAAAAAAATGACTTTTTCGTAACAACAGAGCTTGAAGTGTTTACTTCCCTTGCGAACAACCTCTGGTGAGCAGAAATCTTACACATACCCTCGATCGTTTAAAATAGATATCATTTTGCTGCACGTCTCTTGCCATTACAAAATCCGTGATTTTACATGTTTCTTCTTCTCCTACAAGCACATTCCTGGCTGCCAAGTCTCGGTGAATTATCTACAGAGATAAAAAATTAAGTAATGATGCGTGAAATAGCAAATATCCAACACAAAAGTGCCCCTTGAAGTCTTAGCATTTGCTACATATCTCCAATAACAATGTTAGTGTTAGCCTTATTTCAAAATTGGGATAAGGTGGGTGGCTCTTAACTACAGAAAGACAATAGTTGCTAAGGAAGATTTTTAGTGAAGAATCCTACAAAAAGGTTTGCATTGAATGGTTTTTTGAAGGTGACACACGCTCAAACCAACCCGGTGTGGCCAACACATCAGGCATGTGGACAACCATTTCACCCGGTCAATAGTTGTGCGCATGCGTGATGTGTTAGCCACGCCGGGTGGGTGTTAGCGTGTCACCTTGCTTTCATTGTTGTTCTTTGAAGTAACTTTTCCAATGGAAATCTGACATCACTTCAATCAGAACGCGCATGCGCAAGTAGTCCCAGTCCTCTGTCGTGCGTTTCAGTGAAAAGCATGCAAAAACTCTTAGGAAACGAAAGGAAGAGGCGGTTTTTTCATCGGATGGAAACCGTGCCATCATTTTTCGTAAACTGTATCATGGAATTTATATTTGGAGAAAAAATGGAAGTGATATTTTGAAAAGTGTATCAAAGGAGGGCCAAAATTTTGAGAAATAACCTTTTTTAAAATTCATGTTACAGATTTTGTGTTAGAATGTACTCATACTGTTGCATTAGAAAATTTGTGTTAACTCGCTGAGTTTTTAGGCATTTTTCTGTTTTGGTCACGTGATTTACCAAACATGGTTGTGAGTCGAACCTGACGGCAAAGATATGTTAAATAGAACACATTTGGCAAAAAAGAATAACTGTAGAGCTAAAGGGACTCGAGATATGACTATTTGAAGGAGTCCATAGCAACAGTTTTGGTAGTGAAGTGCCACCCGCCCCTTCAAGAAGCAGAGTTAAGCGGACACTTTGTGACGTCCATTGTCTGAATTCTCATCAACGATTGATGAAGAGCTGGGAACACTTCGTAGCGCTTATTGAAATCTGCTTGCATCCAATAGACCAATTTCGATATATTAAAATGCAGTCCGAAACAAAAGGCATCATCTCGAGGCTCTGGGGAATAAACTCATACAAATCCTTATATTTATTCCCCAGAACCTCGAGATGATGCCTTTTGTTTCGGACTGAATTTTAATATATCGAAATTGGTCTATTACTTGCATGTCTGGACATATGCGCATGAGTGAAGTCAGCATGATTAAAATACGATTCAAGCGTACTTTTGCCAGCACTGACCGTTGTGGGAGTCCATATATATTTTTTGTAATGTGAACGCACACACTGATCCTATTGTCAAGGAACTGAAGCTCCTGAAATGATGGGACATTCCCTAATCTGTACTCAGTCGTTTTTATGTCTAGAATTCTTTGATCCGTATTCTTCTCTACGATAAAACGAGTGGAAAAAAAGGAGAATTGCTCTTTCAATTCCATCGCCATTCAACTTTTCCATTGTGTATTCATGTCTTGAAATGTCTTCAACAGAATATGGCAAAATGTAAATAATCATAGTGTACTTTCGCTTTAATTGCTTGTTTGCATTCACGTGCTGAGATGGCCATGTCAAGGTACAAATAAATTACCAAGTTCTGCAAGATGAATCCTTTGAATGTTTTGTTTTGTACACCAAAATGGCTGCTGTGACGAAACGATCAAAGCAAATCGTCAAGAGCGAATTAGTTAATAAATAATATAAAATACATTGAGGTCTACTACTCACTACTGCGTTTTCGAAAATCTACGTTTTCTGTTCCGTTAAAACATATCAAATAGTTTTACATTCACAGCGACCTCGACCATCCACCCTAGAAACTGTGAAACGAAGTAGTAATTTCACGAGAAATTGTAGAGAGATTTGTTGTCTGAAAATTTTCTTTAATATTCGGGAACTTTTAAATTCCTTCCTTCCTTTTAAATTCGCGCACAGGCAGTGCGCGAAAAAAAAAAAAAATCGTACCAGCTGAAAATCCCCCACCTCCCCCCCCCAATCACTTTTCTAATGGTTCGTCCCTTAGTAAAAGTTTTCCGTTCTGAGCACGCGCACTTCGAAAAATGTCGGCCTCTAAACCAATCGCATTCGCAGAGCAGCCGTTACCTTTGTCTTTGCTAAAAGGGCGCGGGAGGCTCTGGAAGAAATCCAAAACCAGAGCCACCAAATCCTGGATCTGGGTTGTCTGCGCCTGCGTGAAGTTTGATGAGACACGGTCGACTGAAATGGTCGACAAAATACAAAACTTGCGTATTGGAATTCGCCCTAGAAAAGTTAGGGAAGGCTGAGTTTGCTCTGAAAGAAGCAGAGTATCAACCTTTAAAATGTGTTGTCTCTCATCGAAAGACATCATTTTAGGATTTGAATTGTGGGTTAAGTTGTATCCTGGGTGATGAAAATCGTCCACGGCCAAAGTCGACGTTGCCGCCTGGAAAAAAACAAAATAAGATGTAGCCGGATATTCTGAAGTTGTTTGATATTCGTATTTCGTTCCCTCTAAAACCCTGTCCGGTCCTCTTTCTACGTCGTTTTTACAAGCCAATCAAAGATGGCCACAATTTGGATTCGACCAGAGGTTCGTATCCTTGGTGCTGACCAAAAGGATTGCACCTCTGGGGACGAGATTGCCTCCAAACCTTATGCGCATGCTCAGTACGGAAAACTTGTTCTGGAAGTCTACCTCGCCCTCCGATCTAAAAGTTCCTATTTATCAATTAAGTACTACGACTCTAATTATGCCATTGTATTGAGCAATCCTGCGTTTCGAAACAGAATATTCAACAGAATTCCTAGATACCTTCCTCGCTTCCAAATATGCCATACCATCAGCAATTTCCCCAGCAAACTTCAAAAGCTGCTCTGATGTAAGAGAACTGGTCGGTTTTATGTCAGGGTCGTTGAAATATTGGTCATCAAGACCTCGACTCCTTTTCAGAAATCCGAGCAAATCACCGTATGGAATATACTCGAACATTACCATGATAGGATCTGCAGGGTTTTAAAATAATTAAGATAAGTTAAAAGCCTCAGTAATGATATCTAGAATGTTTGAAACAGTTGTTGTTCAAGACCATGTGTCTGTGGTGGGTCACAGGTAGTACTCAATATCTTTCCCAGAATCTGCTTTTCTTTCGGTCAGCACCAAGAACACGGACTCTGGCCACTTACTTCCAAATGCACAGTCGTGGTGAAGGTCCAAATTAGTAACCCTTGACAACCACTGTTGTTTCAAATTTCTGAACATGCGTAGATGAGGTAGAAGTTCGTGATTTGCGTACTTCCTTCCTTGAAAGTGGCCAAAGTCCGTGTTATTGGTGCTAAACAAAAGAAAAGCGGACTTTGGGGAGGAGACTGATGTTGTACTCTGCATAGGTGCTTAAACAAAGGGCGCGGGTACTAAATTAGCATAGCAGGGCTATTTGGCCGAGAGGAACTTGTTTTGGGGGTCACTTTCACGCTAGTTATCAAATATAACTATATACTTTCAGTATCACCCAACTAATGGACTAATGCAAATCCTGCATTTTAATTGGCTACGCTACTAGAGGACTATTAGCAATAGTCCTCCAGTCCTCTAGTAGCGAAAAGCGTGACGCTTTCTTTCGTTTTATTCCCTTGCGGGCAAAGGGTCTATTTGTTAAATATCCCAAAAAGGCACGTAACTAGATGAACGCACGATTTTGATATCCAAAACAAAGTGTCCTGCTAAGTCTAAGCATTTTGATACCTATTTCCAACAATAGGGAAAGCCGCTCGTTTGTCGTTCACATCGATGAGATACTAATTTTGGACAGAGATCCAAACTGGTTCATGAGATGTGTATGGAAGGACGTTTATAGCAGATCTCACGAACGGAGCGTACACAAGAGAGGCAGAATCTCCTGGAGATTTAGAACGAGGCTGATCGGGTCACATGTCACATGACACGTGACTTGAGCAATTTCATAGTGATCAGGCATTTATCCGTACGGCAATAAATAAGGATAAGATAAGGTAGAAAGACGATACCCCAAAGAGGAACAATGGAAGAAAGGAGGATCGTAGCAGGAAGAAGACAAGATTAGGACAAAAGGGATTAAATTATCAACTCTATCTTCTCCGTGGGAGACAGAGAGATGATGATGACCATAAAGTGGGTGAGGATGAAGATGATTGAATTTCCAGTTTGCTAACATATAGGCACATTCCTTTGGTTGGCAGTACAAACAAAAGAGGCTCGAAAATATTATTTTGAATCATTTTGGTCGTCACCGTCATCTTCGTCATATTTGTCGTCGTCGTCGTCACCCGTTACTCGGAGCAACAAGCAAAATTTAAATGGTGACACCTAGATCGAGGTTAAAATTTTATGGTGATCATGCTTTTTGGGTTTGCGCTCCTAAACTTTGTATTATTATTATTATTATGGTACTCCTTTTCTAGCGATAATTTTCGTCATCATCGTTATTCGTCGTTTTCGTCTTCGTCGTCGTCATTATCGTCATCGTCGTCTTCGTCTTCGTCGTCGTCATCGTCACTGTCAAATTCGTTGTCGTCATCATCGTCATCGTCTTCCCTGCTGTCAAATTCGTTGTCGCCTTCGTCGCCGTCATGATCGTCATCGTCACTGTCGCCTTCGTCGTCGTAATCGTCGTTGACGTTTCGTCGTCGTCATCACATCACCCAAACAATTTTCGTCATCACTTATCATTATCATCATCATCACCACAATAGTCATTGACATCATCGTCCTCTTCATCTAATTAAAAACTGGTGGTAATTCATTTTAATTTGGTATGACTTCTTAGCCCGGGTTGCTCGAAGCATGGTTGGCGCTAACCTCCGTTAAATATCATGGAAACCTATAGGTTTTGATACCCTTTTACCAACGGTTAGCGACGCTAACCAGGATTCGAGCAACCGGCCCTTGACCTGCTAATGCCCAAACATACTTTGTCAGACAAGGTGAATTACCATGCCTAAAATCTAACTACTTTCAACAACAGAGCTTACCTGACAGCGTCACAGCTCCCATCAATCGTATAATATTAGGATGTTGAAGCTGCTTCGTAAGTTCATACTCCGCCAAAAGATGTTCTTTGTTGGACTCTATTGCTTTGACTAGCACAATAACGATAGAACGATTAGTAATAATAACAATTAGTTCACACCATATACCGGGCGAACTTGTAAAACTGAAAACCCAGGCCACAGATAATTTCATCCGACAGTTTTAATCTGTGCACAGGTCCTAGTATTTGCTCACGTAACCGTCAATCAATGATAATAATAGGACTAAGTGGAGTTAGATTTGGTCAGGAATCATACGAGCGATTAACACGACAATCGGACGACCTGGTAGCGGGAGTCCGATTTATTTAATCACGAGTATGATTACAGACCGAATTGGACGACACGAAGTCCTTTTACCAATTAATCATAACCGTTACAATTTCCGAGAAAACAAAAGCATTCCTTTTTCACCGTCTAATGTTACAAATTCGTCTATTTTGGAAAATCCCCAGTTTGGTAGGGTAGGTGGTTGTTGTTATGGTTATTGCGATAAATTCTGTGATTGGTGGATTAAGCTGAGAGCACTTAATATGATTGGCTGATGTAACTGTCCGATTACAGGTGTCCGATTGCAGCCAACTGTCCGATTTTACCGTCCGATAACAACCCTACACAATAGTTACTGAAAAGCAGAGCAGTTATTGGACCAATCAAACTTGAGAAAATTATAATGGTTATGATTAATTTACACATATGTGGTACCCTCTGATACAGCCACAGTCAGATTCACATTCATTGGCATAGTCGTCACAAACAGACCGAAACAAACTTAACCAGAGCCCCAACTAAAAAAGTAGTGCATGAATTTTTAAGGATTAATAAGAAGACACTTTGTGACATTTTGTAATGTGTAGGGAAAGTGCCATGAATTTCACTATGCATGTGTATTGGACATTTAAGCCTCTGTTACACTCGCAATTTTTCGTGCAAATGTCTCGCAATTTTGTTGCAAATAAAGTTCACACATTTCGAAACAAGTTGATTGATGGGTGTCACACAAGGCAACGTTTCTTGCAACTTCTCCGGTTTTCCATGATCAAACGAGATTCAAGGAACGTAATAATAATAATGTCCGTGGCAGGGTATGTTACACTGGGCAATTTGTCGTGCAACTTGCAATTGTGCCGCGACGAAATTGCGAGACAAGTTGCACGAAAAATTGCCTAGTGTAACATAGCCTTTATAAAAATGAGAGCCCGCAAGAGGGCTATCTTCAACTCCTTATATTTCCTCACTTTGTTTTACCTTTTGGAATTTTAATAGCCACAATTCCAAGGTCATCTACAACCGCCTTAGCGACAACGCCAAATGCCCCTTTGCCAATGTACTTCTCGATGCGAACTTTTTCTCGAGGGTATTCCCATTCAGGTTTATGTACCTGCTAAAACAAAAAAACGGCGCGATAATACTTTTGAAATGACTTATTAACTTAGCATTTTTCAAAAATAACAGATATTCGATCGGAGTCTTCTGACTTTTTTCGAGAAATCTTTTCCCTTTTTTTGAGAAATCTTCGTTTTTAAAGAATTGGTATCTTGATCCTTAGTGGTAAAGTGAAAAGAAGCGGTTTGTAAGACGTAGAAACTCCGAGTTCAAATCCAGTCCACAGACACGACTTTTATTTTCCTTATTTTCTCTGCTACCACAAGTCATGGGGCAAAGTCTCCTAAATTAACGATAACAGTAAATTCAACAGAAACTAGAAATTAACTTTTAATAGTTAATTTAGAGGAGAGATTATGTTAACACAATAAACGCCAGGCCAAAATTTGCGATTTTCCTGATAAACTAATTGCTAGCCAACGGGGCGCTTGTCCAAAAATGCGCCCAATTTTGACATCTAACAAAATGCGTCCCTTCATCAAGTCTAAGCATTTGCTATGTCTTTGCAGCAATAAGGTAAGGGTAAAAGTTAACGTTATTTGTAGATTAGGGTAAATGCAATTGTTTATTCTTACGTGAGAAGCAACATTTGGGGGACACTTTGTGACGTTAATTGTCTGAATTCCCAGACACGAGTGATGTTACGTTGAAGTTGGCGAGAAGAAAAAGGGGACACTTTGTGACGCTTATTGAAATCCGCTTGCATCTAATCAGCGTCAATCCTGGGCATATCGTGTACTCCGGTTTTCCTCTTTCCTCAAAAACCAATATGATTTGAAATTTAATTTGATTTTATTTGCTATTCAGCTTTAAACATTATCATGTGAAATAAAAATCTATTATTGTTATTATTATTATTATTATTATTGTTATTATTGTTATTATTATTGTTATTATTATTGCTATTATTATTGTTATTATTATTATTATTATTATTATTATTATTACTAATAAACTAAATTCTAAATTGTTCTGTCGCAAGTGGCTTTAAGCCAAACCTTGGTCTAATAACTTCGATAGAAACTCACGTGTATCAATATTTATAATTTATCAAATAGATTTAAGCAGGACGAGATATCCAATTGAAATTTACAATGACAATCTTTAGAAACCATTTAGTCCAAGTAAATGTAAAAAAGCCAACTCTTTCAAATTTCAATCTTAAGATGTTCGGGACAAAAACTACCCTTAGTACTTTAACATCTTTCTTGGTGACGAAATTAGAGCTGCGAAAAAACTTGTGAACAATTTTTATGTGTTTATTTTCAGTATTCGAATAAAATCGCTTGTTTTTATCATTAGATGTTTATTTTCAGTGGTGACAAAGTAATCTATCTCTTCACAGTTTCCCGTGGTATTACGCGAAACTCAGGCTGCTACAGTCCGCTGTAATGATGAATTCTACTTATTAATTGAAAATCAACTATTTGAAGATGATAATCTGAAGTCAAAAGGCAATGTTCCTTTCTACACATGACCTCTGCCCACACATAAATTATGTTAGTGTTGCTAATAATACAATTTCTGACAAGAGCTTTTTGAAATCTTTAGAGGAAGGCTAACAACCCCTTTAGGACCGGGGAAGGTCTGGATACAGCCGTAAAGCCGCACCGAAAAAAAAAAAAAAAAAAAGAAAGGAAATAATCCCGAAAGCCTTTATAAAATTATTTAACATAGTGATGTGATTTCCTTAAGGAGGTTGCTTTCTTAAAAATGAAATTAAATGATTCTGACCTCATGACATCGCTGCAATCTCCTGATTGTAGAGCTGATGGCTTCGAATGTTGGTCGATCATTTGCATCGTTTTGCCAACACTCGCACATCAGGGCATAGCTGAAGAAAGATCAAACCAGAAAATCCGGTTTTTCAAGTATTTCGAGACAAGAGTAGCACGGTTGCTGTCTCATACCAACTTTGCATATCGCCTGCCTGCCTCTAGTGGAGTAACCTCAATGCTTTTATGTCAAACTACGTCTGTCACGCCTTATATAAGACCATGTACAATTAACGTTCTCTACTTTTCAACCAATTCTACCAAATAAAAAGTAATGCCAACTACGACCATTCAAATTTATTTTAGCTCGGAGTATACAGTAGACCTACGGCTTAACGTCCAGATAAAAGATGACGAAAAAGTGCCATCAGCTGAAGAGACGTAAATACACGAACAGGAAGACGTTGATACACTGATCAATTTCATTTTCGACACCATTGCGAGACAAGTTGTATGAAACACTGCCCAATGCAAAACAGCTTTCAACGGCCAAAAAAGTCGCAAACTCTTGTCCTGTTGCGCAGCGCAACAGCCATGTGTGCAACTTGCTTTCCAATGTTGCCCATGGCAAGCAATTGCGCATGTTGGGGATGCCGGGGGGTGAAAGGGGGAGGGAGGATTGCAGGGGGTAGGGGGGCGCAGTGGTGAGAGCACTTGCCTCCCATCAATGTGGCCCGGGTTCGATTCCAGACTCGGCGTCATGTGGGTTGAGTTTGTTTGTTCTCTTCTCTGCAGGAGAGGTTTTTTCTCCGGGTACTCCGGTTTTCCTTCTCCTCAAAAACCAACATTTGACTTGATTTGCGTTGATTGTTAATTTCAGTTTACGGTAACCCCAATTAGTGCTGCACCGCTAGAACGGCTAGACCCTTTCCTTTCCATTGTTCGGGCTCTGGAAACGAGAAAGAAGCAAAGAGCGCGCCGAAATATTTGCGTTTCTGTCCTTTAACAAGCTTAAATGGTGTTGCGTGAAAAGTTGCGCGAAAAATTAATAAGACGAAACTGCGCCTTACTCGCCGGAGGACAGCAAAGACCACTAACAATACACCATGAAAAAGAGCAACACCAATATTTTGTTAGATAAACACGAACAATCGAGATCGAACAGTTACTTACATTTCATCATCCAGGTGTACCGGTTGAGGCATTCGGTAGTTATCCTTTAACATATAAGGAATCCGATGATCTTGAATATTTGGATAAGGATTACCACCTTAAACAGAGTGTGAAAACATCCATTGTCACTTTTTTGTTATCTTTGGTGGCAGACTCCTGCAATCTTAAAAACACTGGCTGTGCTTTCCTCCAAATTCCTGCCTGTCTGGCTGGCTATGTGCCCTCCCTATGTTCAGGTCCAGGCTGGTCTGCACATGTCTGATCTCGGCGTGCCATACTTCTCCAAGATTCTGTGCCATGACAGAGTCGACAGCACCTCCACTGTGAGGTGGTTGTCACCTCACAAGTCCTACGTATCCCCTTATGTGAGGGAGTTCATATTTTATGTATAGCAAATTGAACAAACACGGATACATTTCGGGATTTATGGAAACGAGTGATGTTTTGAAAGCTCTGAAGTTAGTTCAATTTAAGAACTTTCAAAACATCACGGTTGACCATAAATCACGAAATGCACGGGAAAGGTCACACTATCTTTATTTACTTCATATTCAACAAAATTACTTCAGGAGGGTCTCCAATGTGGTTCTTTAATCCCGCCATCCCGACCAAAATTTCTCTTCATTGCGAAATCCGAACGTTTTTGTCGGTCAATTCCGATCCCGGTCATGACGTCACAGCACGATGTTCAAACTTCGTGATCAGTTACACCAACAGTTGATTTAGAATACACCTTGTAAGTTATTTCCACTGACCAACCATGATCCATTTGACCTTAATTTTAGCATTCGCATGCAATCACACTTTTGAAACCGAAATGATACGTGATTGTCCATTATAAGTAGTATTTGAATCTTTTTATATTTTCCACTTTGTTAAACTCGGTTGTAAGTTTAGCAGTGCACAGGCCTACACGACTCCCTAGCGCGTGTTTTAGCCTTTCGGTTTTGTAATTTGAATCCCACGAGTATATATTTGATTGACCACCCTCTTTTTGTAATATATGAGGGGCGGGTCTTTTAGATTTCTTTGAGCAATGGTTGTCGCTCTATTAACTGCCAGTCTTTCATGAGGATTTGTTTCAAGTTCGTCGTTAAATTGAATCAAATGCGAAATCCAAGACTATAATGGTAAGATACAGATAGAGAACAAAGAAGTTAGAAATACATCAACCTACCAATGGTGAAAATTTCGTAGAGGACAATACCATAGCTCCATCTGAAAATAGAGTCAAAACAGGATGACCAATACAAGAGTCACTCGAACTATACGGTAAAAAATCTTGTCTCAGCAATGGTATAGCTAATTTAGGAGGAGCTTCTCGCCGCGGCGAGGTGAGCGACCTCAAACCTCGTTTGTTCAAAAGGTGGATAACCCTGTCAACCGGATAAACCACTTTCCAGCGGAACCGATTGAGTTATGCAGAACAGAGGTATGAAAAACTTTGGCCAAAAGACCTTAATCATTCTGATTTAGCGAGATGTAAAAGCGGACCTTTAAGAGAGAATTGTTTTTGGCTGACCAAACTGGTCAGGAAACGAGGTCGAACAGTTGTGGCGTACTCGTTCTGGGGACCAGGTTCATCACTAGGTTTTCTCCATTAATCTTGAGAAAGAGGTTGATGTCTGCCATACTCACACATCACTTTGTGTTGTGCATATCCCATAAAGTAACGACTCTATTGCAGTCCACTTTACTGGTAAGCGACCCTGCAAATGAAATTTGAATAATTTATCCGATAAAGCAGTAACAAAGCTCTTTCAAAAGTCAGCTTGAAGATTTTCTCCCTCACATCACATTAACGCAAGCATTGTAGACCTGACCATTAAAAAATATTTCAGCTCTGATTAAAGTCAAAAGTTGACTTGTACTGCTGCTGCGTGTCTAAATTGTTAATTTCAGTTTACAGTGTCCCCAATTATTAATGCTCCAGCGCCAGAACGACTAGAGTGTTAAATAGAGTTCCTTTCCTTTCCCTATTCGGATAAAGGAATACATGGAATAGAGGTTAGAAATCCTTCGTTTTTACGGAGATTCACATTAAAATTGTCAAACACCTGCTGAAATTCTCTTTGAAACATATCTTTATTATCCTTGTTGCTTCACAACGCCAAACATACCGTTTAAAATCACTTCACGTACACTTATTCCGGAATTGGGTCAATCGAACGCACCCTTAATGGAATATTTTTTCAGCCTCAAAGTCATCATTATGACGTCACACAATTTAAAATGGCGACGACAGAAAATAAGACTGCGAAAACGACAAACAAATTATTTTTAATCCGACAGACTTTAGATGAGCCCAGGATTACAAAAATGTGACTTTTTTGTAACAGCAGAGCTTGAATTTTAAAATATAAAAAAAGTGTCTGTACTCAGAGCGCAATTAAAAAAATTAAAAGGGGGATATTTCGTTCGCAGTCCACCGAACTTCGTCAGCCACAATGCAAATTTCAATGTTAACAAGGGTTATATAATGATCCCGAGGGAGCTAAGATGGTGTCATCGATGCTTGCTAATTGGAAGCCATTGTCTCTGTTCAAAGAGGGCTTATGTAATCTTATCTCAATTGCATCCCTTATGCGGCGTTTGAATGTGTTACTTTACGTGGCAAGAACTTGACGTTCGGTGGATCCAAACGAAGTATCCCACTTTTAAGTCTTCTGAGGGTCTTTCTGCAGGTAGCGGAAAGCATTATGTTTTTGGTCAGTTGGGATTAGTCTTTATTTGGAGTTGTTTTGTTTTCAGTCTTTGTTTATTTTGTTTCACGTAATTTCCGCTCCGGTACCTGCAGAAGCTTCCTCTTTAAATTACTCTCTGAGTAATCCAATTTTGTATTTTAAACTCATGATTACAGAGCAGGAAAACAATATTTTTGATGATACAGAACTTGAAGTGTTTACTTCCCTTGCGAGGAACTTCCGGTGACCAGAGACCTTACACATACCCTCGATGGTTTAAAATAGATATCATTTTGCTGCACGTCTCTTCCCATTCCAAAATCCGTGATTTTACATGTTTTTTCTTCTCCCAAAAGCACATTCCTGGCTGCCAAGTCTCGGTGAATTATCTACAGAGTAAAAAGTTCAAAGTGAAATATCAGTACAACTTTGATATCCGACCGCTTAAGGTGTACCTTTAAGTCTTAGCATTTCATACATATTTCCAACGATAACGTTAGTGTTAGCGTTATTTTTAGGTGATGTAGCAGCTCTAGTAACATATAATGTGATTGGCTAGCTACCATAGCCAATTATAAAATAACTAGGATAGTACGCGCAATCTCATTGGTCAATAGCTGCGTTTAGATGAGAGTATGTAAACGCGGCTGTGAGATCTCACTAATTTTGATTGGTTATGTATTGTCAGACGCGCGTTTTGATTGGTTGGTAGGAAATATGAGAGAGTGTCAAGAAAATCTGTTTCATTCAAAACGTGAAAGAAACCATTTGTTGAATTATCTTTGAGAAATATTTTATATAAGCAATAGAAAACTTTTTTTCCTGTGTTTGCATAGCCTGATATAAACACTCGAGGGGTTGGGAGAATTCGAGACAGTTATGCAAACCCGAGACGAAGTGTTTATATCAGACTATGTAAACACGGAAAACGTTTCCTATTGCTTAAAAGCAAAAGACTAAACAGTTGAAACATTGACTTCAAAACAATAGAAGCTGCTTACAATGCCAAACAATAGCAGGTTATAAGAGCTGCTACATTACTGTTATTTTTAGGTTTGGTTAAGGAGCAGAGCTTAGTGGACAATTTTTGACGTCAATTGCTTGCATTCTCATGAACGATTGGTATTGAAGTTGAGGAGAAGTGCCAGGGGACACTTCGTGATGCTTATTGAAATCTGCTTTCATCTAATTACCTGCATGCCTGGACATGTGCGCCGTGATTCAACGTGCCATATTGTATTTATGTCTTGTAACGTTTTCAACAGAATATAACAAAATGTCAATAATCATATTCTACTTTCGCTTTAATTGCTTGTTTGCATCCACGTGCTGAGACGGCCATGTCAAGGTACAAATAAAATACCAAGCTCTGAACGATGAGTCCTTTGAATGTTTTGTTTTGTACACCAAGATGGCAGCTGTGACGACACGATCAAAGCGAACCGTCAAGAGCAAATTAGTATAATAAATAATACATAATACATTCAGGTCCCCCCACACATTACCGCGTTTTCGAAAATCTACTTTTTCTGTTTCGTTAAAACATATGAGACAGTTTAATTTACATTCACAGCGACTTCGACCATCCACCCTAGAAACTGTGGAGCGAAGTGGTAATTTCACTAAAAATTGTAAAGAGATTTGTTTCCTCATTAAAACTCTGAAAATTTACCTTAACATTTATCAATTATTGTACTACGATTCTAAATTTGCCATTGTATTGAGCAACCCTGCGTTTTGAGACAATATTCAACAGAATTACCGAATACCTTATTCGCTTCCAAATATGTCATACCATCAGCAATTTCCCCAGCAAACTTCAAAAGCTGCTGTGGTGTAAGAGGACTTGTCGGTTTAACGTCAGGGTCGTTGAAATATTGGTCATCAAGACCTCGACTTCTCTTCAGAAATCCGAGCAAATCACCGTATGGAATATACTCGAACATTACCATGATGGGATCTGCAGAATTCCAAATAATTAAGATGAGTAAAAACCCCAGTAATGATAACTAGAACTTTTGAAACAGTTGATGTTCAAGAACATGTCTCTCTGGTGGATAACAGGTAGTACTCAATGTGGTCCTTAAAGTCCGCTTTTCTTTTGGTGAGCACCAAGAACACGGACTCTGCATGGCCACTTCCCACCTATGCACAGTCGTAGTGAAGGTCCATTTTGTAACCGTTAACAACCACTGTTGTTTCAACTTTCTGAGCATGCGCAGACGAGGCGGAGGTCTGTGATTTGCGGACGTCCTGCTTTGGAAATTGCCAGAGCCCATGTTTTTTAATTGTGCTGACCAAAAGAAAAGCGGACTCTGAGGACGAGCTTGAGGTAGTACTCGGCATAGGAGCTTAACCAAAGAGCGCGTGGACCAAATTTACATAGCAGGGCCATTTGGCCAATAGGAACTCGTTTTGGGGGTCACTTTTGCGCTAGTTATCAAACATAACTATATACTTTTAGTATCACGCAGCTGGTGGACTAATGTAAATCCTGCGTTTTAATGCGGGTCAATAGAGAAGTTAAGCATGACGTTTGCGGCCATCGGCAAACGGGAAACGGCAGTTTCCTGCTTATCATAAAAGCGTGAAAATTCTCTCATTTTAACTTGTCTCGTTCCTTTGGGAAGTTGCTTGATATCTGAAGCTAACAGGACTGAAATTAGCTAATATCAAGAAGGGTTTTTACATTTTTGGCAAAACCCTAACTTCACTCCGACGTTTGCCTTTTGGCGTAAACGTCATGCTTAAGCTCTCTAATAGTCCATTCGGCTTCGCCTCATGGGCTACTGACCCGTAGCCCTTGCGGGCGAAGGATCATGTTTGATATCAAACACAAAGTGTCTCGTTAAATCTAAGCATTTGCTAACTATTTCCAACAATAAGGTAAGTCGTCCGTTCGTCGTTCACATCGATCGACGAGGTACGAATTTTGGACAGAAATCTGAACTGGTTGACGAGGGGAGTGCAGGAGGCAGTTTTTATCAGATTTTACAAATGGATCCTACACGAGAGGGAGGGAGGTACAATCTCGTGGAGGTCTGAACGAGGCTGATTAGATCACGTGATTCTCATATGACACGTCACTTGAACAATTTCAGAATGATCCTTATTAGAGTAATTTTAACAAATTTATAACTTTTACATTAGAGGTAAAGGTAAAGCCTCTTTATTTAACGTCGGTAGTTCCTTCAGTTACGAAACTGGTCTCAGTGGGAGCCGACGGCGCGCCCTTTTTGCCCCCCTCCCTCTGTCAGTGCTCCGTTTTACGGGGATTTAAGGTAATTCCTTAGTATTGCATTGCGCATCCCTACTGCGCACGATTTTCGCGTCATTAGCGCGCGCACATAAGCACGTGCGCATACAAAACGTAAGAGATTTCGCTCAAACTAAACCCGATAGCGAAATAAATGCTCCTTTTCTCTCAAACGAGCACGGTGACCCCCGATTTTTTTTTCAGGTATTTGCTAAGAACAGTCTAATAAAGAACATATTTGTAGAAGAAAAAAAGTTTGATAGTAGAACATGAATTTTTTTTGGAAAACATTTCCGTACTGGGTGTATTTTACCCAAGGCGAGGACTTCAAAAAGTGCACTATTCCCACAACCAGGGAATCAAAGTCGGCGTAAATGAAGCATTACTGTTTATGTAAATAAAAGAAGCTTTATTTTCAAAATAAAACTTTGTGTCTTTGTAGTAACCAAGACTTAATTCTTCATGAAGGTGATTCGAATTTTAAACGCGAAAACAGTAAAAATACCCCATTTAAAGAGCCTGCTGACGCGTAAACAAGCACGGTGACCCCATTTTTTCATTGCGTTTTTTTAATGTTCATATCATGAATGTTAATTATGCCAAGTTTCCAAAAAAGTTTGATAGTAGAACAATTTCAAGGGAATTACCTTAAAGCCATAGCTACACGGAGCAGAGAAAATTCGAAACAGACGTTGAAATCACTGAAGATTGAACCGGAGACCTCTCGCTCCGAATAGTGCGCAGTAACCAACTGACCTACGCCTGCTTCTCCAATACAGACAATTAACGTCACAAGATGTCATTGAAACGTGAAACAAAATATTAAACTATAACTGTTAAAAAGTGTTATCGAAAAATGTTAAAACCTGATAAGTGATAAAATCTATTGACAAGTGTTAGGGATAAAGTTATTTTAGGATATGATAAATGCAACTGTTTGTCTTTTCCTGTGCACAAGGGTTTCGGGGACATTTTGTGAAGTTAATTGTCTGTATTCCGAGAAGAAAGCGATGTTCAAGTTTACCGGGAAGAAGAGCGAAGGGACACTTCGTGACGCTTATTGAAATCAGCGTACATCAGGAGTCCATCACTAGGAGAGTACAACTTCAATGTATTCGTGGAACTGCTTTGTTAGACTCATATTTAGGTTGATTTCCTTGGAAACGAGACCTTTTCAGCTAATCACAAGTCTTTCATGAGAAATTATCACCCATGGGATTGAGAATGGTCCCTCGTGCAAGACTGAATCTTATTTACTATGTCGTCGAAAAATGGCTTGATCTGTGAAAATGCCGTCACATAGACCTAATACTAGGGAGCTTAAGCACGCGCATTTTAAAGAAGCAAGCAGGAAGAGAACATTTCGCGTGCCAGGACGGTAATGTCTCCCAGATTTTTATACTAATCATCGCTAATGGATAAAAGATACTTAGCAATGTAAATGTGGTTGTATGAAGACAAGTTAAAAGAGAAAAGAGCTCACATCCGGTTGCCGTCCGCGTCTCAGTAACGTGCGTGCTTAAGGTGGCTCAAACCTGTTTCAACACTTGAAAGAAACGATCTTATCAGAAGGATTGACTTGTTACGTCACAAAATGATGGATCTTGTTCAGCAACAATTGATATTCCACATGGTACCATAACATTGCTGTTACGTGATAAAGTATTGTAGTGTCCAGCCTTCTAATAACAAGGTCTCTTCAAAAAGTTGAAACTGTTTTGAACCACTTTAAGGTCCCTATTATTCATAATTGGAGTTGCACGCTCCTGGTTATGGATACCTGCGTGCATCTAGCTAATTACGTGCATTTTTGGGTATATATCTTATGACAATCCGGAGTCCTACAAAAGCAACCAATTAAAAATGGCGTGGGAGCGTAGCCCTACCAGCCCCTTCCCGTTTTCGTTATCTGCGGTTTCTAACAGAACGTAATGACACTACACTGGGCAGGCATTTATTCGAACGGTAATAAGGATAAGATAAGGTAGAAAGAAGATACCCCAAGGGGGAAAAACGGAAAAAAAGGGTCGCTGGGGTTGGCCGCAGGTCTACGGGGGGATCGTGGCAGGAAGAAGACAAGATTGGGACAAAAGTAAGTGAATAATCAACTCTTTGTTCTCCGTTGGAGACAGAAAGATGATGATGACAACAAAGTGGGCGACGACGATGAAGATGTTTGCAGAGATCTGATTGAATTTCTAGTTTACTAACATATAGGAACTTTCCTTGGTTAGCTGTATAAACCATTTATTTCTAGTTCCAGAATTGGTCTAAGCAACAAAGAGGCTCGTCAAAAACTATTTTGAATCGTTTTGATCTCCTGGAAGAGACAATTGTCATCGTCCCGATGATTGTCATCGTCATCTTGTTCGCATTTGTCATCATTATCGTCGTCGTCACCCCTCGGTGTAGGCAGCTTCGTTACTTGTAGCAACAAGGAAACTTGTAAATGGTACTACTTTGCTAGAGAGCATGTTCATCATCATCGTTATCGACATTATCACCTTCGTTGTCATCATCATTCTCTTCATCGGAACGTCATTATCATCATCGTCATCGTCGTCGTTGTTTTCGTTTTCGTCATCGTCATCATCGTCGTCGTCGTCGTCGTCGTGTTCTTAGTCGTCATCATCGTCGCTGTCGCCTTCGTCGTCGTCGCTGTCGCCTTCGTCGTCGTCGTCGTCATCATTATCATTGTCGTCATCGTTGTGGTCTTCGTCGTCGTCCTCATCGTTATCTTCATCATCGTCGTTGTCGTCTTCTTCGTCGTCATCATCGTCGTTGTCGTCTTCGTAGGTCGTCGTCATTACACCGCCCAAACAAGTTTCGTCATCACTTATCATCATCATCATCATCATCATCATCATCATCATAATCGTTGACATCTACGTCGTCGTCATCTAATTAATTCATTTTACATTAGTTTAACATCCTGGCTCGGGTTTCTCGAAGCATGGTTAGCGCTAACCAGCGTTAAATACCATGGAACCCTATAGGTTTTGATTGATACCTCTTCACCAACGGTTAGCGCTAAGCGGCCCCTGACCTGCTAATGTCCAAACATATTGTGTGTTGTGTCAAACAAGGTGAGTTACTCGCCTAAAATCTAACTACTTTCAACAACGTACAAAGCTTACCTGACAGCGTCACAGCTCCCATCAGTCGTATAATATTGGGATGTTGAAGCCGCTTCATAAGTTTATACTCCGCCAAAAGAGCTTCCTTGTTGGACTGTGTTGCTTTGGCTAACACAACAACGATAGGGCCAGGCTTAGTTCACACCATACCGGGAAAACTTGTAGAACTGAAAACCCAGGCCCCAGATAACTTTATCCGACAGTTTTAATCTGTGCACATATTTTAGTATTTGCTCACGTAACCGTTAATATGCACATATGTGGCACCCTCCGACCGATAAAGCGACAATCAGATTCACAATCCTCGATGTAGTCGTCACAAACAAAAATTAACCAGAGCCCTAACAAAAAGTAGTGCATGAATTTCTTAGGCTCAATAAAAAGACACTTTGTGATATCATCAATAGTCATGTGTATTGACAATTAAGCCTCTGTTATGCTCGGCAATGTTTTCTGCAAATGTTTCGCAATTTTCTTGCGAAAAAAAGTCCTCACATTTCGAAACAAGTTGCTTGATGGGTGTTACACTACATGTAGGCAACGTTTCTTGCAACTTGTCCGGTTTTCGGTGATTACACGAGGTCAAAGGAACATAATAATAATAATAATAATAATAATTATTATTATTATTATTATTATTATTATTATTATTATTATTATCATTATTATTAATATAATTAATAATAATAATAGAACAAGTTTACCCAGGATGACTGGGTCAGTTTAGAAAAAAATGCTATCAATGCAGGTCCTGCATTTTCATTGGCTGGGGCCGCAAAACGTTGCGATACAAGTTGCAGGACAGATGTTACACTACACTCAATGATCGAAAAACTTGTTGCAGCGTTGCGAGACGCGTTGCGCGCCCAAAGTATAATTCATTTTTACTTCTTGCAACGGCGGCGGCAGCAAAAATGTTGGGTGGAATGTTTGTGACAGGGTATGTTACACTGGGCAATTTGTGTTGCAACTTGTGCCGCAACAAAATTGAGAGACAAATTGCACGAAAAATTGCCTAGTGTAACATGCGTTTTATGAGTATGAAAGCCCTGAAAAGGGCTATCTCTCTCTCCTTTTTCCTCATTTTGTTTTACCTTTTGGAATTTTAATAGCCACAATTCCAAGGTCATCTACAAACGCCTTAGCGACAAGGCCAAACGCCCCTTTGCCAATGTACTTCTCGATGCGCACTGTTTCTCTAGGGTATTCCCATTCAGGATTTTCTTCGTTTAAGGGCGACATAGTGGTGTACATGAGTGGAACATTCTCTGTTCCTCGTGGTTCATGTACCTGCAAAGACCGAAAACAGCACGACAATGCTTTTGAAAGGATTCATCAATCTCAGTAGAATTATTAAAAATAATAGATATTTCATGTGAGACTTTTGACTTTATTTGAGAAAACGTGGTATCTTGATCCCAATTTGTGAAGCGGAAAGAAGCGGTTCCTAAAGATTAGAAACTCGGGACATGACTTTAGTTTCCTTATTTTCTCTGCTACCACAAGTCCAGGGGCACAGTGTCCTAAATTAGCTATAACAGTAAATTCAAAGGAAACTAGAAATTAACGATAATATTTAATTTAGAGAAGAGATCATGTTAATACAGCAAACGCCAGACCGAAATTTGCGTTTTTTCTGAACTAGTTTAATGATAAACTAGTTGCAAGGAAACGGGCGCACTTGTCCAGGAATACACTTTATAAGATGCACGCCCAATCAGAAAGTGTCCCTTTAACCTTTGTTACATATTTCCAGCAATAAGGTAAGGGCGAAGGTTTGCGTTATTTGTAGCTTAGGGTAAATTTACTTGAAGAGTAGCATTTGGGGGGAACACTTTGTGACGTCATTTGTCTGTATTCTGAGACATGAATGATGTTGAAGTTAGGGAGTAGAATAAGGGGACACTTCGTGACGCTTATTGAAATCCGCGTGCATCTAATTAGCGTCAATCCTGGGCATATCGACAACCAAAAAATACCTCTTACTAAACGAGTTCGAGGCCCGTACTGTAAATTACTGCCCGAGAAAACGAGAAAACGAGGTTGGTAAGATATTAATAGTATCTTATTACATGAAATTTTCCCGACACTTTAGTTTCGCATTTTTTTAAAAAATCGCGAAATGAAAGTGACGCAAACATTGTGTCGCGAACATAACATGACGGGAAAATTAAGTGAATAACAAAATCATGTTTTTATCTATTCTGAGGCAAATTATAATCGGGAATAGAGGGGAAATCATTAATTATCAGTCTTCTTAATGTGTTTTTCATTTGTTGGTTTTTACCTAAATGATTTAAAGTGATTTTTTGTACATTCTCTAGATCGGAAGTAATTAATTAACGCATGTATTTTTTTAGCTTTCCTCAGTGTCGCTGTCGGTCATGATTCCCGGGTTTTTAAAACAGAGATTCGTGAGTCGTAAAAGAGTTTAACGTATGATTCATGATTCCGATTCCATCCCGAAATTTACACAAAGGGCCATAGATATCATGTTCAATTGACTAAAATTGACGAAGAAGCGTCAAAACATGTTTATGCAACACAGAAGACGTGAAAAACTTGCTAGAGAAGGTTTTATCGAAAACGCAAATTTAGCAGGCCGTAACGTAGAATAAGGCCCCTCTAATTTAGCCAATCACAGCGTGCGGATTATCTGAGAGATGTAATAATTTAGTTTATCATCAGGCTTACCACCGGAGCATCACTCTAATGACACTCAATAATTGCAAACTACTTTGATTTTGGCTCATTTTTCGATTTTAAGTTACATATAACTAAAAAAATTCTGAAAAGAAAAAGAAAACTTAGAGAATTTTCATGATTTTATGAAGAGCACCAGCCTGTTGTTCGCCGTTTCACGCAAAGAATGCTAAATCTCTCTAATGTAACTACAAATACCAATTTATAGTATACTGAGGAATAAGTTTTACCATGTTATTATGCATGCTAGCGTTTGGAGAACTTGGCGAATCATTAGATCTGAGAAGCAAACAAGAC